>NW_025726489.1:900000-1172500 GCF_021461395.2 Schistocerca americana
TTACGCCCTCGCTGTCCCAGAACATGGACACCATTTTTTCAGCACTGGCGGCTACCCGAAATTATTTTGGTGGTGGTGAATCTGTGTGCTTCCATTGAGCTGACTGGCGCTTTGTTTCTGGATTGAAAAATGGCATCCACATCTCATCCATTGTCACAACCGACGAAACGAAAGTCCCATTCGTGCTGTCGTTGCGCATCAACATTGCTCGGCAACATGCCACACAGGCAGCTGTGTGGTCGTCCGTCAGCATTCGTGGCACCCACCTGGATGACACTTTTCGCATTTTCAGGTCGTCATGCAGGATTGTGTGCACAGAACCCACAGAAATGCCAACTCTGGAGGCGATCTGTTCAACAGTCATTCGGCAATCCCCCAAAACAATTCTCTCCACTTTCTCGATTGTGTCGTCAGACCGGCTTGTGCGAGCCCGAGATTGTTTCGGTTTGTTGTCACACGATGTTCTGCCTTCATTAAACTGTCGCACCCACGAACGCGCTTTCGACACATCCATAACTCCATCACCACATGTCTCCTTCAACTGTCGATGAATTTCAATTGGTTTCACACCACGCAAATTCAGAAAACGAATGATTGCACGCTGTTCAAGTAAGGAAAACGTCGCCATTTTAAGTATTTAAAACTATTCTCATTCTCGCCGCTGGCGGTAAAATTCCATCTGCCGTACGGTGCTGCCATCTCTGGGACGTACTGACAATGAACGCGGTCTCATTTTAAAACAATGCGCATGTTTCTATCTCTTTCCAGTCCGGAGAAAAAAAATCGGAGGCCTTAGAACTTGAATGCACCTCGTACTATCCAAAACAGTGCTGCGAAAGCAGAGTTACTAAACACAGCCTTTCGAAAAGCCTTCACAAAATAAGATGATGTAAAGATTCGAGAATTCGAATCGAGAACAGCTGGCATCATGAGTAACGTAGAAGTAAATATCCTCAGAGTAGTGAAGCAACTTAAATCATGTAATAAAAGCAAGTCTTCTGGTCCAGACCTAACAGATTTAAATTTAATAGTTGTAGCTTTGTACTCAACTAAGATTGGAGGCAATTCAACAGATGATTTTGTTAACAAGTTAGTGTCTTTATGTGAGACAGTCTGCAAGTATAAGTGTAGGATACTAATCTGTGGAGATTTCAATTTGAATTTTCAGTTGTCCACTATCTATAACTCATATGTACATAATTTATTAAATTCTTTTGGTCTTTATATTACAACCATTGAAATAACAAGGCCACATTATAAAGGTACTGGTACCTGTCTTGACAATATAGTTGTATCAAATGAGTTAATGCATACTAACAAAGAGATAGAGGGGCGGGCCAGTACTTACCTCAGCTCAGTACAGCCAATAGATACACAAAAAACAGAACCGAAAATTTTCGGTTCTGTTTTTTGTGTATCTGTCGGCTGTACTGAGCTGAGGTAAGTACTGGCCAGCCCCTCTATCTCTTTGTTAGTATTTGTTTCACATCTTTACATGAGATTTTCCATTAATCACTTTAATGCATCTCAAGTCAAAGGTAACTAAGACCCGAGTATCTGACCACTGGCCACTACTTCTTACAAGGGAACCTCCCAATCACACCCCCCTCAAATTTAGTTATGAGTTGGCACAGTGGATAGGCCTTGAAAAACTGAACACAGATCAATCGAGAAAACAGGAAGAAGTTGTGCGGAACTATGAAAAAAATTAGCAAAATATGCAAACTGAGTAGTCCTTGCCCAACATAGGCAACAACATGGACGACGGAAGTTCAGGAGCGCCGTGGTCCCGTGGTTAGCGTGAGCAGCTGCAGAACCAGAGGTCCTTGGTTCGAGTCCTCCCTCGAGTGAAAAATTTACTTTCTTTATTTTCGCAAAGTTATGATCTGTCCGTTCGTTCATTGACGTCTCTGTTCACTGTAATAAGTTTAGTGTCTGTGTTTTGCGACCACACCGCAAACTGTGCGATTAGTAGACGAAAGGACGTGCCTCTCCGATGGGAACCGAGAACATTTGATCATGAGGTCATAGGTCAACCGATTCCTCCACAGGAAAACACGTCTGATATACTCTATACGATACTCGTGACGGCATGTGCGTCATATGACAGTAATATGTTGTCGACCCACCTAACTTGTACACTTGGCAAATGGGTAAAAAGATTCTTCTATCTTGCCCGATTTAGGTTTCCTTGTGGATGTGATTATCACTCCCAAAAAAGTGATCGCATCGGACGGACAGATATAATTGTCTGAAAACAAAAAATTAAAATTTTCACTCGAGGGAAGACTTGAACCAAGGACCTCTCGTTTCACATCAGCTCACGCTAACCACGGGACCATGACGTTCCTACGCGTGGACTCTCCTTGATATTGCTTATCTCACATGGACTACTCAGTTTGTGTATTTTGCTTATTTTTTTCATAGTTCCACATAACTTCTTCCTGTTTTCTCGATTGATCTGTGTTCAGTTTTTCAAGGCCTATCCACTCTGCTAACTTCTAACTAAATCTGAAGGGGGTGCGATGCGGAGGTTCCCTTGTTAGAACAGTTATAACAAGAAATCGTAACACTGACTCAGTGCACAGGCAGGAAAGAAAGTATGTGTGATCAGTTATGATAATCAAAATATGTTTAATTCTCATATTGATAAAAGTAATTGGTTGCAGGTTTATCGAGAACATGCAATAGACAGAAAGGTGGAAGAACTCATATCTACTCTTTCTGTATATGCTAAGATGTCCTATCCTATTAAGTTACTAAATAATAAAAAGGCACTTAGAGTAAATAAGGTCAAGAATGAAAAGGTGTTGAAGATCAAGAGGGAGTGTCATCAATATTATGACTGGTATAGAAGTACAGGTTCTCAAGTATTTAAAGACTTGCTCACAGTGAAAAAGAAAAGATTAAGACAGGCCTTAAAGGAAGCTAGGTGAAAAAAAAATGAAGATATAATACTAACATCTGAAAATAAGACACGTGCAATGTGGAATATCATTAACAATCCGTGCAACAGGAAAATGACTTCACAGGCTGAAAGCAGTTATCTGAATGCTGCACAGTTAAATACATTCTTCCCTGAGAAGGTGCAAGAAATGATAAAGGTGATTGGCACTTCCAATATAGCCACTGACCATAAATACTACCTGAGAAACACCACAAAGCCTGAAAGTACATTTAGCTTTAAACTGGTCAAGGTACAGGATGTTACTAATATACTGAGGAAAATGAAGAACAGTTTTAGTAATGACGTTTATGGTTTAAGTTCAGCCATGTTAAAATCTGATTTAGTTCAACTGCCAGAATTGATAACACATGTAGTAAATACATGTATTTTGGAGGCTTAGTTCCCAAAGGCACTAAAGTTTGTTAAAGTCACTCCAATACACAAAAAAGGCAGCCTCTCAAGTTGTGATAATTTTAGGCCTGTTTCAATTGTGCCAATCTTGTCTAAAGTGATAGAAGCTATATTAAATAATCAAATAGTAAAATACTTTGAAGAAAAAAAAATCTTCACTGATAGTCAATTTGGTTTCAGATCAGGGTTACGAACTGTTAAATCTGCCTTATCACTTTTAACACAGTGTGTGAAGCAACTAGAAAGAAAGCTAGTCGTTCAGAATAACTCTTTGATTTATCAAAAGCTTTTGATACCATGTCTCATGAAATCTTATTGAACAAACTGCAATTCTATGGCTTTACAGGAAGTGCTCTGGAACTGATAAAATCTTATCTAAGTAATAGAGTGCAGAAGGTGGTTTTTAATGGTGCAGAATCAGATTACTTACCTGTGGGCATGGGTGTCCCACAAGGTTATGTACTTGGCCCAATTCTATTTATTATTTATATAAATGACTTGCCATGTAACATAGTTGGGCCGTCAACTAGGACTTACTTATTTGCAGATGATTTTGCAGTCTGTATTACTGCAGAAACAGCACAGAAGGTGAAATATGAAGCAGACCAGTGCACTATAAAAGTTGAAAATTGGTGTAAAGCTAATTCCTTCTGTGTCAACCGAAAAAAAAAATACAAGACCTGTATGTATCGTGGAATAATAAGACTGAACTTGAGCAGAGCTCAAATTCTGTTTATTTCCTTGGAATCTCAATTGATTCAACATTATCCTGGGGTAGCCATATAGAAAAAGTGGGAAGCAGCATTAGCAAAGGAATATTGGCTCTAAGGAAGCTGCGTATTTGTCTAAACATGCCAGTACTTAAAGTGGTTTATTTTGCTGTAATACACAGTCACATTTCCTATGGTACAATACTGTGGGGACATCAAAGCAAGTCAGCTAATGTCTTCAAACTACAAAAGAAGGCAATAAGACTGATATGTAGCTTGGTACCCAGAGCTCACTGTAGGCCAAGCTTTAAAAAAATTACAGAGTATGACCCTGCCGTCAATATTTATACTACAGTGTGTAATGCATATTAAGGAAAACTATCCAAGTTATCAACAGTATGACATGCGACATAATTATAACACAAGAAACAAGCAGGACCTAGTTTCTTTCCGATGTAACTATAAAAAAAACGCAAAAGTGCTTCTTATACAAGTCCACAAAATTTTTTAATGCCAACATATCAGGGATCTTCCAATTCAACAACTCAAAAAAAAAAAAAAGGTAAAAGAATTTCTTCTTGAGCTCAGCATTTATGAAACTGATGAATTTTTAAGGGAGGCAAAGAATATACACTTCGTGATCAGTTTTTATATGCATCTATATATGAGTAAGTCTGTAATTGGCTAAATTTACTATGCAATATCAATTTCTACCAGAAGTTTCTCTGTTTTGTATTTGTGTGAAGGTACCATAATTATTTGTGTAATATTTATATTGTGTAATATTTTTCTTGTTTTTGTAATTATTTGTGTAACATTTATACTGTGTAATATTGACTTTTGTAATGCCTCAGATGATCTCTGAGGTCTCTACAACAATAAAAATCAATCAATCAATACCAATTAGGCTCCTTTCGGAGTATGCTGATGCATTAGCTCCATACTTAGATACTTAGTAATCATATACAACCGTTCACTCGACGAAAGATCTGTACCCAAAGACTGGAAAGTTGCACAGGTGATGCCAATATTCTAGAAAGGTAGTAGGAGTAATCTACTTAATTACAGGCTCATATCGTTAACGTTGATATGCAGCAGGATTTTGGAATGTATATTGTGTTCGAAGAAAACTGTCTATTGACACACAGTCAACATGGGTTTAGAAAACAGCGTTCTTGTGAAACACAACTAGCTCTTTACTTGCACGAAGTGCTGAATGCTATTGACAAGGGATTTCAGATCGATTCCGTATTTCTGTATTCCCGGAAGGCTTTTGACACTACCACACAAGCGGCTTGTAGTGAAATTGCATGCTTATGGAATATCATCTCAGTCACATCACTGGATTTGTGATTTCCTGTCAGAGAGGTCACAGTTCATAGTAATTGATGGAAAGTCATCGAGTAAAACAGAAGTCATTCCTGGCGTTCCCCAAGATAGTGTTATAGGCCCTTTGCTGTTCGATATCTACATAAACGATTTGGGAGATAATCTGAGCAGTCATCTTTGGTTGTTTGCAGATGACGATGTTGTTTATCAACTAATAAAGTCACCAGAAGATCAAAACAAATTGCAAAACGATTTAGAAAGGATATCTGAATGGTGTGAAAATTGGCAGTTGACCCTAAATAACGAAAAGTGTGAGGCCATCCACATGAGTGCTAAAAGGAATTTGTTGAACTTCAGTTACATGATAACTCAGTCTAATTGAAAAGCCGTAAATTTAACTAAGTACCTAGGTATTACAATCACGAACAATTTAAAACGAAAGGAGCACATAGAAAATCTTGTGGGGAAGGCTAACCAAAGACTGCGTTTTATTGCCAGGACACTTAGAAAATGTGACAGATCTACTAAGGAGACTGCCTACACTATGCTTGACTGTCCTCTTTTAGAATACTGCTTTCATTTCTGATTTCCAGAAGTAATAGGAGCTTCAAGATAAAATAACTGTTTAACACTAATGGATCCTTACCAGATAGGACTGACGGAGTGCATCAAAAAAGTTCAAAGAAGGGCAGCACATTTTGTATTATCGCGAAATATGGGAGAGAGTGTCACTGAAATGATACAGGATTTGGGCTGGACATCATTAAAAGAAAGGCGTTTTTCGTTACGACGGAATCTTCTCACGAAATTCCAATGACCAGCTTTCTCCTCCAAATGCGAAAATATTTTGTTGACACTGACCTACATAGGGAGAAACAATCACCACGATAAAAAAAGGGAAATCGGAGCTTGTACTGAAAGAAATAAGTGTTCGTTCTTTCTGTGAGCTATGCAAGATTGAAATAATCAGGAACTGTGAAGGCACTTAAATGTGATTTGCAGAGTATCCACGTAGATGGTGAGCAAGATGTATAAGACAGGTGAAATACCCTCAGACTTCAAGGAGAATATAATAATTCCAATCCCAAAGAAAGCAGGTGTTGACGGGTGTGAAAATTACAGAACTATCAGTTTAATAAGTCATGGCTGCAAAATACTAACACGAATTCTTTACAGACGAATGGAAAAACTGCTAGAAGCTGACCTCAGGGAAGATCAGTTCGGATTCCATAGAAGTATTTGAACACATGAAGCAATACCACAGTCTAACATACATATCTAACATGTTAGACTGTGACAATACTGACCCTGCAACTTACTGTAGAAGGTAGATTAAGAAAAGGCAAATCTATGTTTCTAGCATTTGTAGACTAGCAACTTTTGACAATGTTGACTGGAGTACTGTCTTTCAAATTCTGAAGGTTGTAGGGGTCAAATACAGGGAACGAAAGGCTATTTACAATTTATATAGAAACCGGATGGCAGTTATAAAGAGTCGAGCCACACAAAAGAGAAGCAGTGGCTGAGAAGTGAGTAAGACAGCCTATCGCTGATGTTGTTCAATCTGTATATTGAGCAAGCAGTAAAGAAAACAAAAGAAAAATTCAGAGTAGGAATTAAGATCCATGGAGAAGAAATGAAAACTTTGAAGTTTGCCGATGGCGTAATTCTGTCAGAGACAGCAGAGGACCCGAAAGAGCAGTTGGAACAGAATGGACAGTGTCTTGAGAGGAGACTATGAGACAAACATAAACAAAAGCAAAACGAGGATAATGGAATGTAGTAGAATTAAATCAGGTGATGCTGAGGGAATTAGATTAGGAAATGAGACACTTCAAATAGTAGATGAAGTAGCTGTTTGGGGTTCAAAATAATTGATGGTCGAAGTAGAGAGGATATAAAATGTAGACTGGCAATGGCAAGGAAAGCATTTCTGAAGCAGAGAAATTTGTTAACATCAAGCATTGATTTAAGTGTCAGGAAGTCTTTTCTGAAAGTATTTGTATGGAGTGTAGCCATGTACGGAAGCGAAACATGGACGATAAATAGTTTAGACACGAAGGGAAAAAATGTAGTGCTACAGAGGAATGCAGAAGATTAGATGAATAGATCATGTAACTAATGAGGAGGTACTGAATAGAATTGGGGAGAAGAGGAATTTGTGGCACAGCTTGACTAGAAGAAGGGATCGGTTGGTAGGACATGTTCTGAGGCATAAGCTTGCACAGGATAGGGTACTGTAGCGTGGAGTGCTCCATCAAACCAACCACAACAACAACAAAAAATACAGGGTGACAATTATTGAATTATGTGAAAATAAACACAAATTATTTACAAACTATGGCATGCACATACTTTATTCAACATGCAAATGCCACTGCAGATATTCGGATTTAGGGTGTGACACGTTCAGTATGCCTGCCACCATTAGTGACGATGTGGCACAGATGAATAGCGGAGTTCTGCACGACCTGCTGAAGTGTTGGAATGTCGGTGTTGTCTATGACCTCCTGAATGTATATTTTCAGCTCGACAACAGTTTTGTGGTTGTCGCTGTATACCTCGTCTTTAATATAGCCCCACAAAAAGGAGTCGCACGTGTTCTGATCCGGAGAATATTGCAGCCAATCGAGGTCAGTGCCTGTGACCTCTGTGTACTCCAGAACCAGAATGCAGTCCCCAGAGTGCTTCTCCATGACATCCAACAGTCTCCCGCTTCGACGGGGTCTAGCTCCGTCTCGCACGAACCACATCTTGTCACTTTGGATAATTGGGATGAAATCATCTGCCAAAACCTTCACATACCATTCGGTAGCCACAGTGCCGTCAGAGAGTATCGTACCGATCATTTTGTGACTGGATATCGGACACCACACAGTCACCCGATGAGGGTGATGAGACTTCTCGATCGCTAAATGCGTATTTTCTCAGTCCTCCAAATGAGCAAAATTTGCTTATTGAGATCCCATCCACATTAAAGTGGGTTTCGTTGCTAAACCAAACCGTCACACCCCACAGCCAATCGAGCAGTTTGTAGATCCTAACATAAACCATTCAGAAGTTATGGCGATGTTATCTCGGATGACATCAGTGCTTTGTAATGCCCGACAAACGAGCATATCACTCCTAAAGTTTCTTCTGTGTTGTCAGTGTTTCCCCACTTCGCTGTAGGAAATGTGGCACAGGACTTTCTCGCCCCCACATGTTACACATTCCCCTGCTTGCATGTATGCCCACTTGACATTTTTCCCATTAAGTGTGCCACTCCAATCTGTTGCCTCACCCATCTGTTTACGTCTACATTACTGCTTCTGCTACACTGTAAAGACTGTAATCCCATTCTTCACTGCAATACTAAGCAGAGGATGGAACAGCATAGATTAAACAGTCTCTCTTGCAGGCTTGTTGCATCTTCCAAGTATTCTGCCAATAGTATGCAGTTATGGTTCACATTCCCCAATGGTATTATCTATGTTATTATTCTAATTTAAGTTTTTTGTAATCCTCAGGTACTTCACTAAATTGGCAGCCTATAGATATGTGTCATTTATTGCATAACCAATATTTAATGGATTTCTTTCAGTACTCCTTTGCATGCCCTCACTCATTCCATTATATAAGGTGAATTGCCACTGTTGGATAATGCAATTGGTTTTGGCCTTGTGAGGACTTTAACTAGAGGGTAAATGACAGCATGACCAGAAGTGACCACCATTCGCAATTACTGGCCATATCTGTAAATCACATTTCGACCAGTATAGAAAATGTTATCCATAAAAGGATTTATAGTAGGAAAAATGTTGAATACTTCCAGTACCTAATCAGCGAACAATCTTGGAGAGAAGTATATGATACCTCTATTTCCAACGAAAAGATGGAAAATTTTTTGAAGATTTTCAAGCATAACTTTGACATAGGTTTTCCACAAAGGAAAGTGATTTCCAAAAGCACAGATAGATTCAAAAACTGGATTACATCAGGCATTAGAGTATCTTGTAAAAGGAAGCGGGAACTTTTTATGCAGTCAAAAACTCACAGCAGTCCAGAATTTATTATTTTTTTCAAATAATCAAAGCTAGTTTTGAAACATGCCATAAAAGAGGCAAAAATTAAGGAAAATGACAAATATATTATGAAGTCATCCAATAAAACTAAGTCCATGTGGAAAGCTGTGCAGGATCTTACGGGGAAGAAGACAACTCACAAAAATATTGTGATATCACATGATGGCAAGAATGTCACTGACCCTAGGGCAGTTGCAAACAGTTTCAATTCTTATTATGCAACTGTTGCTCGAAAATTAGTGAAGGAAAAATTTGGAAATCCACCTAATACAACATGGAAAGGACTTTCATCTATTGAAATAAATAATATATCCATGTTCCTCAGTCCAATAAGCCCAACAGAGCTTCTAAATACCATTAATTCACTGAAGCATGAAGTATTCAACTGGTATTGATGATATTCCAGGTTATATTATAAAAATAACTGCAAGACAAATACTTTTGCCTTTATTGGACATATGCAATTCATCATTATCATGTGGTGTCTTCCCTCGGCAACTGAAAATGGCAAAAGTAATATCCCTATATAAAAAAGGTGATCATCAATGTATGGGTAACTATAGGCCTGTATCTCTGTTGTCAGGGTTTTCAAAAATTATTGAAAAAGTGTTCCTTTTAAAACTAATTACATTCTTCGACAAGAATAATATTATTTCTGGATGTCAACATGGCTTCAGACCACAGCGATCAATTGAAACAGCCACTTTCAGCCTGATAGACCAGGTCTTAAATGCAGTGGACATCCACAGAAATATCTCTGATTTATTCTTGGACCTAACAAAAGCTTTTGATGTGATTGGTCATTCTATACTCCTGAGGAAGCTTGAATGGTTTGGTGTAAGAGGTGTGCCAAATCAGTAGATTAAATCATATTTGGAATATCACTCTCAGGTAACTGAAATTAAGTACATGGAAGGAAATGAACTCCAGGTACACATTCCAGAACCGTGTGGACTAAGTCATGGTGTTCCACAGGGCTCCATTTTAAGCTCCTTTCTGTTTTTGGTCTACATTAATGATTTCCCATCACACCTTAGGGATACTGAACCAGTACTGTTTGCAGATGAGACCAGTCTGTTGATTGAAGGGAATAAAGAAGAAAATCTTACTACATCTGCAAAAGATATTACAAAAGGAGTGTCTGAATGCTTTACCAGAAACAGGCTAATAGTAAATCCCCAAAAAGCAGTAGTCATGAATTTCCACACTGATCAAAATAAAAATCCAGCACAACCTGTAATGTGCATAGATAACCAAAACATTAGTGCTGTCAATGAAACTAAATTTCTTGGGATTCATATCCAGGAAAATCTTAAATGGAGCACCCATATCACATCCCTAAATTCAAAACTAGCAAAAATGAGCTATGTAGTAAGAATTCTCTACAACAATACTAGTGCAGAAACAGTTAGAGCTGTATACTTTGCTCATGTACATTCAATACTGAAGTATGGTATCATTTTCTGGGGAAATGTACACCAGGCCATAACAGTTTTCAGGAAACAAAAGGCAATTATAAGAATAATGAAACAAGTGAGCAGCAGAAAACCATGCAAACCTTTCTTTAAAGATCTAAAGACCCTACCCCTTCCCTGCATTTATATACTGGAAGTAGTCATGGATGTCAGAAAAAAGCATACTGAGAAAAGAAAAACCTTTTTCCTCAAAACAAAAGTGTCCATGATTACAGTACCAGGTCAGACAGTGACATACATGTTAATCATTGTAACACCACATTATGCCAGAAAGGTGTATATCATGCAGGAACAAAACTTTACAACAGATTACCAAGACATATAAAATCTCTTCATGAACTATGAAGCTTTAAAAAGTCTGTGACAGCCTACCTTCTGAAAAACTGCTACTATTCAATCTCAAGGTATCTTATGCAAGAAAAAATGTAATTTGTGAAATAAGTTTTATGAAGTGTTGGCAGAAGAGCCAACACAGTGTTGCTAGAGGAGGCCGAAATGCACGCGTTTAATTACACGCCGACTGGCGCGAGATCTGGAACAGTTAAAGGAATTAATAGTAGCAAATAAAGTACGTAGTTGATATAATACTTAACTTTAATCCATAATTGTAGAACATCTCTCTTGATGGTACATGTTATAACCCCAATATAAAATAATATCCAATGCTATGGCGCCTTGCTAGGTCGTAGCAAATGACGTAGCTGAAGGCTATGCTAACTATCGTCTCGGCAAATGAGAGTGTAGTTGTCAGTGATCCATCTCTGGCAAAGTCGGCTGTACAACTGGGGCGAGTGCTAGTACGTCTCTCTAGACCTGCCGTGTGGCGGCGCTCGGTCTGCAATCACTGACAGTGGCGACATGCGGGTCCGACGTATACTAATGGACCGCGGCCGATTTAAAGGCTACCACCTAGCAAGTGTGGTGTCTGGCGGTGACACCACATTTTAAATATACAGTATTTCAAAAATTTGTAATTATTAACTGTTTAGATTCAATTTGTCATAAAAATTTAAAAACTGAATGTTTGACATTTGAAAAACCAATAGCTAAAAAGGTTTTCTGTGCAATATCCTGTGTTCAATATATGTACTGAAAAAGAGATTTATATGGACAAACAAACAAATAAATAAACAAACAGTCTAAGGGCTGCTCAGATTGTCTCCTAAATCATTTATATAGATTAAGAATAGCAGAGAGCCTGTAACACTTTCTTCAGGGACACCAGGTAACACTGCAGTTCTACTCAATGATGTACCGTGTGCTACTACGAACTGTGACCTTCCTGTCTGGAACTCACAAACCCTGTTGCACGACTGAGACGCTGCTCTGTAGGCATGCTATTAAATTAGAAGCTGTGCTTGTGTGGACTGGTATCAAAAGCCCTCAGGAAACCCAGATGTCTGGAATTAACCTGAGAGCCTCTGTCATTACTTCAGGTGAATAAAGAGCTAGTTGCATTGCACATGGATGATGTTTACTGGACCCATGCTGATTATATGTCAACAGATTGTTTTCTTTGAGGTAATGTTCAAATTCAGTAAATGCTGCAAAATCCTACTTCAGATCTGTAACTCAGTGGATTACTCGTATTCCGTTTCTTGAGTAATGGTGTGATTTGTGCAATCTTTCTGTCTTTAGGTACTGATCTTTCATTGAGTTAGCAGTTGTATACGGTTGCTTTATATGGAGCTATTTTTTCAGCTTACTTGAAACAGTATATATCTGGTGTACTAGCTGGATGTGAAAACTTGAGTTTATTAAGTGATAAGAGTTGTTTCACTATACTGAGCATATCTGCTTATATGTTACTGATGTAGGCAGCAGCTCTTAGTTTGAATTGTGGAATTTATTACATCTTCTTTGGTGAAGGAGATTAAGAAAATGGTATTTTGTAAATTGTGTAAGTGGAACTGTTATTGGTAACATTACCATCACAGTCACACAATGATGACACTACTTATGGCTGGTGTGTGTTAGATGATTTTCTGCCAGATTTCAAGACAGTTTCATTGTGGAAAATTGAAAGCACCTCACACTGAAATCTGTGCTAAATTTAGAGCTTTTGTAAAATTTCACCATTGTTGGGGAATTTGTGTTCCATTAAATTTTCTATTCTCTTTCCATTGCTTCTGCTGTAGGGGTCTGGCCTGTTTTGTGTACCACAGAGGGTCATTTGCGTTGCTTGTTAACTTATTTGGCATATCTCTCTCAACTGCTGTCGGTACTATTCCTTTGAATTTAAGTCACTTCTAATCTACACTTACATCCTTAGTTTGGAGAGACACTCTCCAAGAATGATGTAAAGTGAGTTTTTATTTGGTTTGTTAAAGACATATATATATTGTATTTACTTTTGGTGGATCTGGATATTAAGCTATTCAGTCTCAGTACAAACATCTTTTTTCCTATTTTTGTTGCGATACTCTCTATTTGCTCAGTTTTATTTGTTGCCTTGAGGTTGAGTATATTTTTAGTAGTCTCTACTCATTGAGTGGGCTCAAAATAAATTTTGGAGAAAGCATTTCATACAGTTTTGGACGATGTTTTGTAACTACCACTGGATTTGAACATTTGTTTTCACTGACATATTGAGGGTAGATTTAAATCACCAACAAATATGATTGCATGAGTGGAGTACCTATTTGAAATGAGACTCAATTTAACTTTGAACATTTTAACAGGTGTGTAATCAGTTGGCATTGATGAAAGGAACCAGTTATTAATTTGTTCTGGTCACATGTAACCTCTATCTATACTAACTCAACAGGAACTATTTCAATTACGCTACAAGATAAACTGCTACTAACAGCAAGAAACACATTGTGATGAATTGTATTTAATCTCTCCTTTGTGAACCCATTGGGTCCTATGAGAAAATTCTGTGTGACCTAACCTCCAGCTTCAACCCGCTTTTGGTACCTGTGACGATTTAACCATTAGTGCTTTCTATTAGCGCTATGGGCTGAGGTTTTTTCCCATTATAACCACAATATTTTGTTACAATGACACATACAGTTTCCAGGTATACTCTATTGCTCTTAGGCATGTACCATCTGAGAGTGGAGCCCACTTTGTTCCTTCCCAGGTTCCTCTAACATAAAAAAAACCATTCGGCCCACTCCACACTACCTGTACAGTTGCCTCCTACATGTAGTGAACCGTGACCTTTGAGAGTAATTGATACCGGCCACTCTTTGGTGCTAGTCCAAGAATCTGCAGCCTACATGATTGCAGAACTGTGTGAGGCTTTCGTCTCGGACTCCAGGTTCGGCTACATAGTGGAGGTCTGCGATCGGTCCTGTCGACGGTGCTGGGCCAAAATTTCTTCAGATCTGAAGTGATATATGGCGTTAGTACTGACGTAAGTCACCACCTGCTGTGGGCTGCAAATAGTGCTCTTTGTGGCATCCAGAAGGACCTGCTCCACATCTGGGATGACTGTCGGCAGTGTGCTCACAGAATGCACATATTCTCCCTGCCTGCCGTGTTCCTAAGGGGCCACATCAGAGCTACCGACTACCGATAATCCCACACTCTGTGAAAGACCGGACGTCGTGAGCTAGAGGCTTCCTCTGTGACGAGGTGAGTGAGTGCATCCGGTTCGGGATCTCGTCAGCTACAGTACGTTTCTAAAACTCCCATCTGTCAGTCCTTTCAGTCATTCCCTTGAAAGTCTTCGGCCGCCTGCCGTCCCTCAGAATGGCCGTCCACTCTACCACAGGTGGGAGGTGACCCTGGGTCAGGGAATGGCTGCGGTGGCCACAGTAGTGAAGTGACAGGGAGACGTGTGAGACGTGCTCGGTGCCCCTCAGATCTGCGGGTCTGCCCACCCCGGAGTGAAGCCCGTATGTGAAGGCATCCGGCTGCATGAACAGAGCCTGCCGGCCACCTGGAGCTGTGAGTTGAGGGTCGCCGACTGGGCCCGCATCCGAATACACCGGTCGCAGTTCCTATCTGCACGAAAGGTGGCGGACCTCTACACTAGACAGTTACGAAAATTCAAAACTGTACCTAATGAGCAAATTATGTGTGAGAAATTTACAAAATTAAACTACTCCACATAAAGGTAAATTAAAATAAGTTGCCTCTGTTTGAAACTCGTAAAAGTAATACACCAACAACAGATGTTGTACCCCTGTGTGGTGCTGCTGGGACAACAGCTGTCACCTCACGCCTATACAAGGAGCCCAGCAAATAATTCCCCCACACTTTATCTGACACACTCTCCTTTCTGAGTATTGATCCCACCTCCACTTCGTTCCCAGTACGTCTTCCACTCCAGTCTGTTGCCCGAGCCGTCGGTTTGTCTTCCTCCTGCACTTCTGTAGGACCAGCAGAAATTTCCTTTGCCCCATCTATCAAACATTCTCCTGCCTCGTAATTCGTCTTTGGCCCCCTTTAAATGATTTACTGAAATTCACTAATGTTGTTGCTACATTATTATAGTATTCCTGTGATCTGTAAGCACAATTTTTTCTGTCAATATAGCAGTAATTTCAGTATATTCAATGTGTAAGGACTTCAGTACATTGTAAAAGCTGTTCCAGGATTTGCTGACTACTTGTTTTAGAATTAATTTCTAAGATGAGCAGACGTCACTTCTTTCGTGTACTGTTGAAAATTTTTAGCAGTATTTATTGTTTCCATCATGTTTGAAGCTCGATTTAATCAGATGCTAGCTTCATCGAAAGAGTGGCTAAGCACTGTGTTTATAAAATGAATGACATGGCGATGCCTTTTGTAATTTGTCAGAAGTATTACTCTCTTGGCACTTAGGTCAGATAAAAAAAGAAAACTGGGTTACATGTCTGATGAAATGTTGCAAACTGCCATCCTCTCTTCTACTTGTTTTTCACGTTATTTACTCCTGTCTTTATAATGTCTCAGAATTTATTTGGAAATAAAACATTATTTACAAGAGACCAATCTGTGTTCATGTAATGTGCTGTAATGCACCTGATTCTGCTTTATGACAGGAGCTGCTGTTGTGCCAGTACAGTCACTTATCGTCTCTCGACTGTCCTCTACTCTACGCGATTCACGATGCTGTCGGATATGTTCATATACTTCCACAATTGCTGTTTCATAAAGTGCACTGAGGGGATCTCACCCTAACCACAGAAAGCATCTGCACATTGTAATATCAATCTGTCTGTACGTAACTGTAGGCACTACGTGTGACATTATGCGGTGATCTCCGGGCACTCGGCAGACCCGAAACACTTCCTTCAGCTCCTAAGGTACGGCACAAATGGTCCTTCTGAGTCACTCGCTCCTGGACGTCCATTGTCCGTCGGTGCTGTCGTTCGCACGACCTCAGCCACGGCTTAATGTTGTCGACAGAAATACAAGGGTTTTGAGCAGCTGCTAAACTGTTGTACACGGTTCTTTTTCTCTCTCTGTGCACAATCAATGTGCTAGCTGGACTTTTAACTTGAGAATGATTCCGTTGACTTATTTCGTGAGATTTTTTCTAACCACTTTCCCGAATCTGCCTAGCCTCCGTATAGCTGAGGTCATTGTGTCGTAATTCCACTTCAGAGTCCCATCGCCAACAGCTGACTTTGGCAGCTTAACAAGTGCCGAAGTGTGTCACTGATGGACCCACTCTGCTTCTCTGCTGGCAACACAGTACAACCCACCTCCTTTTATGCTGGAGAGCCCAGCTCTCGGGAAGTCTAGTGGTCAGTTCCACTTTGCCTTGTAGCGACCAGGTCCTTTTGATCAGGTAGTGCATTTAGTCAGTACTTGTGTAAATACTGTGACCTGATACTCAATCTCACAGACTGACATGAATTAGAGTCCACAAATTGTAATATATTTTACTATATATTTTCAAATAATGCAAGTTGAGACTAACGGCAGACAGATGCCAATTTTTAATGTGTAAGGCATTAAAAAGGCTGAGGGTCACTCTGGTAGCAGCATTAACGTATAGTGGAAATTGCTGGGAGAGATAGAGAAATGCACAAAGTTGGATCGGGGTGGAGACTGGACTGGGAGGCGTATATGAAGTAAGTGGAGGTTTGCAGGAGGTGAGACCCAGAGAATGTGTGACAGACCAGCTGAGAGAGTTCTCTGCTGCAGTCTGTATAGAGAAGTGAGACAAGGGAACACTCCAGGCTGGGCGATGGAAGTTCAGGAGATGTGCAGTAAAGACAGGGATGCTTGTAGCCTGTGACTGGAATGCCTGGAGAAGTCTGGAGGGAAACTTTGCCCAGCGGTGGAGCTCTAATGTCTCGTGATGTGAGCAGAGTAAAAAGTTATTTATTGAGAGGGGTTTGAATTGCAAAACTGAAACTTCATCTATAACTCATTAAGTAAGTAACTGAAGGGAAATATTCATGTGAGGATATATAATTGCACATATAATATAATATAATAATAATACCCCAAGGCAGTGTTTGGAATATGGTTTATTTATTTAGTTAAAGAATTTGTTGGAAAACTAACTGCAGTGTATCGAACACTGCATATTTAAACAATTTGTGGTTGACAAGGCAGCATGAAATATGTAAACAGTTGCAGGTTTGTTTTATTGTGATAGTGCATGGAGACACTAAGTGTGCTTAGTTCATATTTGCTGCCAGAGTCGGGGACGGTAAGGCTGTTATTTTTTATTTTCCTCACTCTTTGAAGCACACTGTTGTCTAAAGACAGACGGGAAAATCAGAACAATGACATATCTAAAAGTTTGTGACACATTTTGAAACCACCGCCACTTTCTGTAGATGGACAAATTACTAGAATTTCAGTGGCAAATGAATGATTTAATAAGCAGTCTTCTATTAAAGTGGTAGTAGGACCATAGTTTTCTAATAATGCAGATACACAGAGGAATGCAGTAGGGAACTACAGTTCATCATAAGACAGCCAGTTAGGGTGAAAGATTCCATGGCAAGTGAGCTTTCTACAACACAGGCCTGTACAGAAAAACTGAACTTGCATTAGAATATTAAAAATAGCTGGAAAACTAGAAAGTGGAGTTTCTCCAGAATTTTTTAGAATCATATCAAACTATTTGTGGTATTTAACATTGGAGTTGTGAAGTCACTGTATGATAAATGTAAAGAATTACAAGAATCCAATTGCTGTGTGCTCGCTTCGTTAGACTTATTGATCCGAGCATGTCATTCTCAGTGTTCCATTCATAGTGTTTCTTCTGGAATCTGGATTATGTCTCATAGACCTAGCATTGGTATACAATATGTGTAGTGTACAGTACCTATATGTACAGTAGCGTTATGTGGTGCAATCAAGATTTTTGCATGGCCTTATGTGGATGTGTAGTGTGTGAACAGACTTGTGAGATTATTTAATTTTAATTTTTTGTCGTGTGTGTGTGTGTGTGTGTGTGTGTGTGTGTGTGTGTGTGTGTACGTACATTATTGTCAGCATAAAGGTTACTCTTGTGTGATTAAAGCAGTTCAAATGATTCATCAGTACATGTAAAATTCTCTACAGAATAGTATACGCTTTTCTACTGAATCTCTTATGTGCAAAATAATAAATTATACAATAAAACTCAATAGCAAGTATATATGGAGAAAATGTGCCTAGATGGAAAGAAAGTAAATCTAAAGTAGATAATCAAACAAAGAGAAAGTAGATAAACGTATTATGTGACTTAATATGTAAATTTATCTACCTAATTGCTGTTTGCAACTACCCCAGTACATCTTTGAGTTTTGCCTGCACTGGATGCAAAAGTTGCCTACACGTCAGTCACGTACAGCCAGTTGTCCCTTAGTTAAACGATTCAGCCAAAATATAGTTTTCACTATTATTATTGTTAATGATAACTAATGAAATAAAGTTACAATTTCATACGATCTTATTTAGAGACACAACACTTCAGTGTTCACACAGTCTCCATCTTTTTCCACACCGCCGCTACTGCTGTTCTTCCGTACCACCTCGTCATGCGCATACTCCCTCCCAATTGTCCCCTCTCTTGTGTTGACCTTCCTTATATAAATATTTCTACACAAAATAGCTTCTCGGAATTTATTTATTTCATTCCTAGCTGTACTATTTGTGAAGGAGAATAATGTGAGAATATCATGTTTGACCCAGCCTGAGGCAGCCAACAGCTGCTCGACAAGTGGGGGGAGCTCGTCCCTGGAATGTCTTGATGATTCTGTCTCAGGTGAGCCCACACATGAGCTACACTGCACTAGCAATGCTGCAACACCAGCCTCTGTACACGATACAGATTACTGTTCCCTCTACTAAATATAAGCTGTCAAGCAATAACAGTATATATAAAAATTTGTTTTTGAGTCACTACCACAGCAGCAAAGTACCAAAGAAATACAGCAAATAATCAATTGATGACGACCAGTATCTTGAAAACAAGTACATAGTTTACAAAATAAGTAATAACCGAGATTGTAACTTCTCACTACAGGTTTTATTATGACAATGATGCAATAAATAACTAATATTTGTAGGTTTTCACTCACCGATTTGCAGTGACAGTGGAAAAGTTCCATCCAACTCCCCATTCTCAATGTTGCCAGAATCCTTACCAACCGTCTTCGCCGTCGTCATCACTGAGACAAATTGTTCGCTCTTTGTAGTCACACTGGTACCTTCCGTTCTCTGTGCTGCTCGAATAACTTTTTTTCAGAGCTTGACCCTTATCCTCAGTGAGGCTGCACCCACAGTTGCAAGTGCTTCAGCAACAGCGTTTCCAGCTCTCTTATCGTGAAGGAATCTGTGTTATTCCTTATGTACATCTTCACACCACTCTGCACCAACTCGATGAGGTTGAAATGGCAGTGATATGATGGCACCCTCATTACAGTATGGTGCTGCTCCATGGCAATTTTGTCTACTATGTATTCAGGCATCATAGGCTTATTTTCTTTAGCGAGCAAATATAACAGAAGCTTTGTCACGCTGGTATCTGCAGCAATATTTTTCCCCTGTAACCGCTGCACTGTAACTTATTTGTGGTCATTTGTTGTTGGGGCTTTGTTCAGTGTCACTGAAGTGGAGCCCTGTCCATTACAATTGTTGTAGGGACAAAAAACTGTTTTAAAATGTTCCTGAACCGCTCAGTGTATTGTGAGTTGTCCGTGCCTATACGGTAATCGCATGTGTTTTTGGACCGAAAAACTAAAACTGCTTCAGGTATAAAAACTCTTGGAAGAACCTGCAGGGACCATAGTTAATCCAGTTCCTCTTCCTGATGGCTGATGACCACTACTTCTTGGAGCATCATCCATCCAACATTTACTGGCAGCTTTCTCGGCATTAACCAACATTTTATCTGCGTATATTGTGGAATAAATGTCCTTGTCCACAATTTTGTGCAAAAATATGATTTTCGCCATTTGAATATGTGCCTTTTCTACCAGGACTTTCCTACCATCTAGTGCTACATAATGGAAACAGATACTTTTCAGCACAACTTTTAGTGACTTTTCCCACCCCTGAAAAGTTCACTTTCTTTTAAGCATAAATTTGCCTGCAAATTGCATCAGTCTGGATATAAAATAAATTGGTGTTAGGATGAGGGTGCTTTTCCTTCTGTCCAGGAGTCACTGAAGATACATTATCTGATGTCGACAGAGGCTGCTGAAACTTTGCACTCAATGTGTGTGTTTCAGGTTGGCAGTGTAACAGTTTAACAAGTGAAGAATTAAAAGTGCAAACCACCAGGCGTGAGGCACAAACCAATCCCAGTGCAGTAATCGCTTCATGTTGTGTTGTCAAAGCTCCCACGTTGTGGGTTTTATTTTTGTGTGTACTTTTAACAATGTGTGATGTGGTTCATTTCAACCAAGTGCTTCCATTGTTCTGTGCTTTAGAAAATTATGTTACTTAACAAATGCCATGAAAAGAGTTCATTCGCCTAGTGACAATCCTTTGCATTGACATGTGCCACTAAACAGCCAGACACTGGAGTAATTACAGAGCACTTGTGAGTATTATGAGCAGTAGAAACTGTATGTAAGTACTTACATACAGCCATCAGTTGCTGCCCATAAAGTAGTGGAACACGCATCAAAATCTCTTGGAATTATTGCAAGAACAGTAGTAGTGAAGGGAGTGTTACTGCAAAATTTGAGAAATGTACACTTGAGCGTAACCATTCCAAGGCATCTGAATCAGATAATGTATTTTTAGTGACTCCTGGACAGACGAAAAAGCACTCTCATACTGTCACCGATTTCGAGTCTCCCAGGCTAATGCAGTTCACAGGCAGATTTATACGTAAAAAAGTGAACTTTTCAGTGTTGGGAAAAGTCACTAAAGGTTGTGCTGAAAACAATGTGTTTCCGTTACATAGCTCTAAATGGACGGAAATTCCTGTTAGAAAAGGCACACATTGTAATGGCTAATGTATTCTTGCACAAAATTATGGATAAGGACACTTATTCCACAATATAGTTACACAAAACATGGGACAGGGCTCCACTTCAGTGACACTGAACAAAGCCCCAACAACAAAATACTGCAAATAAGTTACGGTGCAGTGCTTGCAGGGGAAAAATATTGCTGCAGATGTCAGCATGACGAATCTTCTGTTATATTTGAGTGTTAAAGAAAATAAGCCTACCATGCCTGAATACATAGTAGACAAAATTGCCATGGAGCAGCACCATACTGTAATAAGGGTGCCATCATATCATACCATTTCGACCTCATCGAGTTGGTACAGAGTGGTGTGAAGGCGTACATAAGGAAAAACACAGATTCCTTCATGATAAGAGAGCTGGAAAGGCTGTTGCGTGAAGCACTTGCAACTGTGGGTGCAGCCTCACTGAGGATAAGGGTCAAGCTCTGCGAAAAAGTTATTCGAGCAGCACAGAGAACGGAAGGTACCAGTGTGACTATGAAGAGCGAACTTTGTGTCTCACTGATGACAGTGACAAAGACGTTCAGTGAGGATTCTTCCAACAGTGAGAATGAGGAGTTGGAACTTCGCCACTATCACTTCAAAATAGTGAGTGAAAAGCTACAAATATTAAAAAGAAAAAGTTTCATCCATTGCAACTCGAGTGCATGACTGTCTAGCAGCACACGTTGATGCAAAGCATTATAACTCGGCAATCGAACTCTTTCCTGCGGCATTTTCCACATAACAGAATTTTCTAAAGCACAGTACAACACAAGTATTTGCTAGAAACTAAACACGACACCCATCGGTTTTACGTACACACAAAGCTAAGCCGGCAATGCGGGGGCTTTGACTCGATTACTGTGCCAGAATCGGTTTGCACCGCATCTCCATTAGCTCGCACTTCTCATTCTTAACTCGATAAGCTGTTATGTGCCAACCTGAAACACGTATGCCGAGGGCAAAGTTTTAGGGGTCTAAGTATATTTGACGTAAAGTGAAAATGATTGCCTCACAATGTTCACTGTTTCAGAAATCGTACAGGATGTACTAGAACTCTGACAAATTTGTGGAGGCTGTTCATCGGTTCTGTCACATTATTTTGGCAGCATGGACTCACAGTTTCCAGCAGCTCGTTACAGAGTAACAGTGAAAGTAAAATTTATTTGGTTTGTAACTCGTATTACATTCAGTTCCACGAAAAGACCCACACGCCAACGAAAAAGTGTATAATATGCACACGCCAAAATCTACGACATAAAAAATGCAGATAAATGCAGCACCTCTCAGAAGAAACAGCGACACAGCTGCAGTCCCTGCACAACTGGCTCAGAGTAGTGTCACAGTTCTTCTCATTTGCATAGAGTAAAACAGTACAGGAGTTGCACATCAGTACACTCTTAGTCAGCAATGTATTCGTACTGCTGCGTGTCTCACTTTTCACAAGTGACTAACAGTACCAGAAAGAGAAACCTTGTGAGCAGCACTGAGTGCGAACTGCAAACGAGAGAGTAAACAGGGCAAGTATGTCGTTCATTTCCAAACAAAAAGTACAGAGTACATCTTCGATGCTTGCAGTATTGTGCTGGTATTTTCAGTGCAATACAGATACTAAGCTAATCTGCCGAGAAACCAAATGAAATTCAATAACTCGGTAACGACCTGCTGGAGACGGTGGATATCTTATGCCAAAGTGCTCAGAAGGAAACCCTGAAGGACCTCTGAAAGTTTGTCGAGTTCTGGTTCGTCCTGTATAGTGTACCTGTCTTGTCAGGTTTCAATTGGAGTCTGTGTCCTGTCCTGAGCACTTTTCTTCATCTGCTTGTACAGATGTCCTCCATCATTTCAAGTCTCCTCCTACCTCTTTGTCTCATTCCTTCCACTTTCCCTTTTCTTTGTTGTAGGCGTTTGCTATGCAGTATATGTCCCAAATGGGGCTGTTTGCTCTTTCTGATCACTCTCGACAACCTCCTTTCTCTCCCCATTTTTTGCACCAAAGGTAAAAGGTGACACAAGATTTACACACACAATGCACTCACAAATCAATGGTTACGATAATGAGAGGTGGTCAGATTAAAAATGCTACATTTTGAGTGGGCGTGAAATTTACTGAGACAGTGAGTGAGCTCTTAGAGAATTCTGTTGGGCAGTATGGTGGAGAGGGATGTGAGCTTGTACTGTGTGGACAGAATATAATTTACAAAGTCATTTGGTTAAAAATTGCAGAACTTTGATGTTAAGCTGTTTTCCATCACAGAGGCACACTGAGATCTTTATTGTTCTACATTATAATGAATTATGTAACTGCAGAGTTAGAGAAACAAACATTGTGGAACCTTTTGCATACTAATGATGCAGTCATTGTGTCTGATAATGTCGAGGAGATTGAGAAGAATCTTGAGCAATGGAGGAAGTCAGCTGAAACATTCTGCTTCCACTTAAATTAAAAATGAGTAGTTCACAACGTGAAACTTCAGTTGTGAAGCAACACGAGTAGCTGTTACGGAGGTCGGCAATGGTTCGTACGAATCGAATGTTATTAGCTTCTACAGTTAAGCAAGCTGTGGAAAGACTTGCATGGGGTAGTATTGTTCGGTCCTCTAGTAGGCTACCTGGGGATAAGTTGACTCTCAGTGCATACTTATAATACCATCAGTCAAGAAGCTATATGGTACCACTTTTAATTTATGTGGTTTACTTAATTGTTTATTTATAACAATGATAACAACCAATTATTGATGAAAGTCTTTAATTGGATAGATAAAAAAGCTACTCGCCAAGCAGCAGTAGAACACACACATAAAAAGCTGTTGTGATTGGCACGCTTCTGGAGCCAGTGGCTCCTTCAGGCAGAAGGGTTGAAGGGTGAAGGAAAAGGACTGGAGAGGTCTAGGAAAATGGGTAGATTTTGGGAAATTCACCCAGAACCTCAGGTCAGGGAGACTTACTGTATGGGATGAAAAGGAAAGTCCATCCAGAACTGCGGGTCCTGGGCGATTTACCATATGGGATGAGAAGGAAAGGCTTTCCTTCTTATCTGTACAATAAGTCTCCCCTGACCCGCAATTCTGGGCTACTTTACCAAACTCTACCTCTTTTTCTAGACCCCTCCAGTCCTTTTGCTTCACCCTTCTTCCTTCCCCTTCAACCCTTCTGCCTGAAGAAGGAGCCACTGGCTCCAAAAGCTTGCCAATCACAACAGCCTTTTACGTGTTTGCTCTGCCGCCACCCGGTGAGTAGATATTTTCTCTATCCAAATAAATAACTGTTTATTTAGTTTGTTAATGAAATGTTAACAAATTTGTTGTTGCGTGGAGTTTCTTCTTTTGCAGGGCTTCTGAGAAATATGTAAATGTTGAAACTGGTTTATCCAGTGAACAGTATACACTGCTGGAAAAATGACACACCCTCAAGGCAAGGTCATTTTATTGACAAGTAATATGACAGGCAGTTCATCACTGTAAGAGCACACGATAACAAATGCAGAGCAGATGAAACAGAAATGTCACAGTGGAAGTTGCCCGAACATCTTGCCTCAGTATCGTCAGCTTTGTCGCCGTCGTTTCTGTCTTCCATCCAAAGCCCAGTTCAGTGCAGCTCTCTGGATCAATCCTACTGTGTGCCTCACAGTTTCCATATAAAAAGTGCAAACCTGTATCTGCTTAGAGCTGCCGACACCCATATTCGAGCCTGCGTCTCCGTCTAAAAGTTTAACCCCGCACACTGCCCCCCTTTACCGAGGCAACGAGTCCCCGATGCCTCCATACGTGTCCTGTCAACTGATCCCTCGTATTACGTGAGTTGTGGTGTAAATTTACTTTCTCTCCAGTCCACTTCAGTATTTCCTCATTAATTATTTGTCCTACCCAATTGTCAACATAATTCTGTAGCACTACGTTTTGAAAGCTTCTATTCTTTACTAGTCTGAACTGTTCGCAGTGCATGTACACTCCAGACATATACCTTTGGATAAGACTTCCTTAATTTAAACTTAACATTTGATGTCAACAATTTTTCCCAAAAATGCTTTTCTTGCTGTTGCTAGTCTTCATTTTATACTCTCTCTATTTTCACCATTGTCAGTTCTTTCACTGCCTAAATAGCAAAAATCTGCGACTACTTTTAGTGCCTAATTTCCTAATCCAGTCCCATGTTTATCTTTCCATATTATTCATTTCTAACCTTCCTTTAAGATGCTATCCATTTTGATCAACTGGTCTTCAAAGTCGTTTGCCAACTCTGAGAGAATTACAGTATTGTAAGATAACTTCATTTTTTGCCACTTCTTCCTAAACTTTTATACCCTTCCCCATTTTCTCCTTGTGTTCCATTACTGCTCGTTTAATGTACAGATTGAATATTGGAGTGAGTCTCACTCCCTTCTTGACCCTTTCTGTGTCCTTACTCTGCTATAATCACAGTTTTTTTTTATATACAACTTGAAGATAACTTTCAGTTCCCTGTATTTTACCCGTTTCTTTGGGAATTTTTAAAGAGTGTATTCCAGGCTGCATCATCAAATCTCCCCGAAATCTACAGATACTGTAAATGTGGTATCACCTTTTTTCAGTTTACCTTTCAACATAAGTCGTCTGGTCAGTATTATTTGGCACATTCTTATGTTTTATCGCAACCCAAACTAACATTCCTCGAGGATGGCTTCTAGCGATTCTTCCATTATTCTGAGACTAATTTGTATCAGTACTTTCTGATCATTCCTTTTTGTATCTATTGTTTGTTAATAACCACTAGACTGACCACCTACCTTCTTTGGAATAGGAATTATTAAATTCCCCTTGAAGTCCGATGTCACTTTTGCACCCTATTGCTGTGTGCACCAGGTGCAATAACTTTGCCGTGGCTGGCTCTCCTTATGACCTCGATAATTCTGAGAGAATGTCGTCTGTTGTGAGGGCATTCTTTCTACTTAACTCTTTCAGTGCTCTGCCGAATTCTTCTCACAGTATCATGTCTCCCACCTCATCTTCATTTATTTATTTTCAGTTTCTGTAATATTCCCTCCATGTACACATTCTGCATATTACTTCCACCTTTCAGCTTTTTCCATCATTGCTTAATACTGGCTTGCCATCTGAGTTCTTGGTATTTATGCAGCCGCTCTTCTTTTCTCAGATATCTCTCTTAATTTTTGAATAGGTGGAATTTATTTTTGCCTACAGCTTCCACTTGTCCTCTAGCCTTTTGGACTTCCTATCCATCTCATTTTTTGGACTGTATTAACATTAGCCTGCTTCATTTGCTGCTTTCTCACACTTCCTCCTCTAATCAGTTAAATTTAGTATCACATACCCATGGATTTTTAATGGGTTTTGCCTTTTTGTCTGTTTTGCCTTCTGCTGTGTTCACTATTTAGTCCTTCAAAACTACCTGTCCATCTTCTGTTGTATTCTTTTGACCTATTTCAGTCAGTTGTTGCATTAACTAACAAGAACACTTGATTCTTGTAATTTATCCCAGTCCCACATCCTTAAATTTCCACCTTCATGCAATTTCTTCAGTTTCAGTCTGCAGTCCACAACCGACGAATACAGTCAGTTGAGTGGTCAAAAAATACCGAGGTTTCAAATTTCATATTCCACTAGGCTTATATTGTGCATTTATGTATAGAAGTGAGATAACACAAAATTTTATAAAAAAAAAATCTTCTTTCAGAGATCGCTCAAGGGCACAAAAGTTTTGTAATACGAGGAAAAAAATCTCTCTCTTGATGAATGTGCAAATTGTGACACGAGAGCAACTTCTGAAGAGGTAGAGGTCTTTTCAGTGTTTGGAAATAATTTGAAGAAGAAACAGTTTCTGCTCCTCATCCTTCACCAGCGTTCCATTGTAGTTTCGGATCAGGCCAATAGTGCATTCTGCTGTGTCATTTACTACTTCCATCTGAGAGCAGTGGTGAAGAAGCTCTTTGAATACCAGATGATGTAGCTTTCTGTAGGAGATAACTGTAGAAAAGATGCTGATTTCATTCTTCTTTCTTTCACAATATTCTGTAATTTCAGGTCTTCCAACTCTTTCAACTGATTCATTATCTTGTATCAATAAGAAGTACCAAATATTTGTGGGCATTGCAAGTTTTTCACCATGTTTTCCTTTCTCTGTTTTTACTCCATCATAAAAGAAAGCTAGGGCAACCAAGTGCTCAGAGAGAAACCAAAGGTTCCTGCAAAGAGCCTTATACGCTTTACTAGCTACAGTTTTGTCGCGGTAATTCTCGAGGAGAGAAGTAAGTCTAATACCATTTTAAGGACTTCAGATACTAATATGTGCTTCATTCCACTCCCAAGTCAGTTGTATTCTGGATTTCTTATTGTGTTAATTTAAACTGATATTGGAAGAGAAATAATTTCAGTGCACAAAAGCATTTTGCGGTACAGTGAGCGTGATGCACGGGAGCAGGAGATCGAAATGACTTGCACCGCCAAGGAACAATAAGGATAATTCTAAGAATTCTTTATAATCATCTCTTGGTTGTTGAACTTGTAGAGGATGTGGTAAGTAATCCAGCATTTCGTTCTGCAATTTTTTCATTACTGTATCCGCAAACAGTACATCCAGTGCTATGGGATAATTAGAGTGATTAATTGAAGACCATTTTTGTTGAAAATGTTTGAAAACGTTGTTTCTGGACTTGTAGATGTAGCAAAAATACAGGAAAATAGATCTGATAATGGAAAATCTGGGATGGAATAATGACAGTATTATGAAAAGGGTAGTTGCTACTCACCATATAGCAGAGATGTGAGGTTGCTGCCCCCCCTGCCTACCCCCTCCACACTCGTCCCGGCCTACCCTGCACTCCGTCTGATCTCCCAGTTGCACCTAGCTGCCCTACTCTCTTCCCGCCTTGTCTCTGTATGCTCCCACCAGCAGTGCTTTACCGTGCCTTACCCCAACCCAGCTATGCCCCCCCTTCCCCTCCCAAGCATCTTCCTTAACCCCGGCATCCAGTGTGCATCTCCTATCATGCACTGTTGCTTGCAGCTGCCCTTGGCAACCAGAGACTGTGTTTGTGTGTGTGTGTGTGTGTGTGTGTGTGTGTGTGTGTGTGTGTGTGTGGTGTGTGTGTTTAGTCTTTGACCGAGAGCTCTGTTAGACAATATTTTTGTCGTGCTTATCCACGACTCAGCATCTCTGCTGTATGGTTGAGTGGTAACTACCCTTTCAGTGATGTTGGAAAATACATCTGATAATATGATTTCCAGAACATGGTGATGGCAAACAATCTGCACTGACTCTGTACCGAAAGTTTCTCGGATCTTTGTACATGTACTTTTTGATGCCCAGTGTTACTAGCTGTAGTATCGAACACAAGTCCTTGGTAATGTTTGACACCAATTCCACTCTTTAATTAAATTTCTGCATGCCTGAGCCTGAGATTCACAAGCTTTTCTTGTCTGTTTCCAGTAAGGAGGACAGCAATTTGGTCACCTTTTTATTTTGATTGGTCTCGGCCTCCTGACTGAAGTTTTAGACACAGTTAAATCGGAAACATTATACAATGGCTTCAGTTACAAATACTGCTTCGTCATGTGGAAGATTGACTCTATCCAAAATGATAACAACTTTAGGTGACTCGAATATGTTTACGTGTACATTTGGTGGTACGGAGGGAACATCTGCAGGTGGTGATGTCGAAGATGTACTTAATGATTTGGATGGTCCGTATTCGTCTTTGTCATCAGTTTCAGTAGATGACAAACATGATGATGACATAGTGAAAGAAAGGATGATTGTGACTCCTTTTGTGGATAAATTCATTTCTTCTTACCGAGCTCCCTTATTCTACATTTTTCCTCTCGCTTCCTCATGTTGGTTTTGTTAGCTGCTGTCTTCAGACCAGCTCCTGACATACTAAAAGAAAAGACATATTTTCTTTGCTTTTGAGGAAATAGTGTGTCTTCTTCTGTATAATCTCTTTTATTGCAGCTTTCCTAGCAATATCAAATAACTTGTTCATGTAATTTAATTGATCAACTCACCAAATGGTGGCAAGGAAGCGCCCACACAAAAGGATCAGGACGAACAGGTGTAGGCAGAGGGTGTATGCAGGTGACACACAATATCCTGTTGCAGAGCGTGCTGTACGACACGACAGCCGTGACCTCAGTGCCTGTTTCACCAGACACACCATCTAGATTCTTCTGCCAGTCACCAGTTTCTCAGAACTCCACAGTTGGGAAACAGCACTACAATGTGTCCTCGGTTCTCGCCACCCACCTGGCCTTCCTTTCAGTGACTCCTTATAAAGGTCCCATGGCGTACTCTTGTCAGCTGGCAAAGAAACAGTATTATTTACGTGGCCCCAAACGAGTGTTCGGCCTGTTCTGTAACGTGTATTACTGGTGTCCAGTCAATGTGTTCATTGTTACACTAAATCTGTACTTCATTGTATCTAATGTGTTTCTCTACAAAGTACTACGTTCTATTAACTGCATTTGTTCTCGCTATAGCACTACAGACCAGACAAAGGCACTGACCAGAGAAGGTTACACAGAATTTCTACGGTAGTTGCAGCCCACCTAATGGAATACTGGTTGTTCAGCGAGGAACTTCTTAGACCGAGTACATCAAGAGTTGATACCACTTTGTGAATGAGATCAGCAGTTGTAAAGCAATCGTAGTGTGTCATTTCAGCACTTATTCTGAGCCTTACATTTTGCAAAACGGCAAGTTTTAAGAAAATACTCAGGTAAAGACAACTACTCATTATGGCAGCTGACAATCTGCCTCTTTGTTGAAACCTGTCACCCAATCGCGAGTGCCACTCACGTTCAGGACGTGACAGTACCGCGTGTACGTGCACCGAGTGAGGTCTTTGCAGAGTTATTGTTCAGTACAAAGAAAATGAGGTAACTGTCACCACACCTGTAATCATTTATGTTCAACTCTGTCTGTTGCAGGATCAGAGAGTAAGATTACCAGGGAAAGAAGACAACTCACAAAAATATTGTGATATCACATGATGGCAAGAATGTCACTGACCCTAGGGCAGTTGCAAACAGTTTCAATTCTTATTATGCAACTGTTGCTCGAAAATTAGTGAAGGAAAAATTTGGAAATCCACCTAATACAACATGGAAAGGACTTTCATCTATTGAAATAAATAATATATCCATGTTCCTCAGTCCAATAAGCCCAACAGAGCTTCTAAATACCATTAATTCACTGAAGCATGAAGTATTCAACTGGTATTGATGATATTCCAGGTTATATTATAAAAATAACTGCAAGACAAATAGTTTTGCCTTTATTGGACATATGCAATTCATCATTATCATGTGGTGTCTTCCCTCGGCAACTGAAAATGGCAAAAGTAATATCCCTATATAAAAAAGGTGATCATCAATGTATGGGTAACTATAGGCCTGTATCTCTGTTGTCAGGGTTTTCAAAAATTATTGAAAAAGTGTTCCTTTTAAAACTAATTACATTCTTCGACAAGAATAATATTATTTCTGGATGTCAACATGGCTTCAGACCACAGCGATCAATTGAAACAGCCACTTTCAGCCTGATAGACCAGGTCTTAAATGCAGTGGACATCCACAGAAATATCTCTGATTTATTCTTGGACCTAACAAAAGCTTTTGATGTGATTGGTCATTCTATACTCCTGAGGAAGCTTGAATGGTTTGGTGTAAGAGGTGTGCCAAATCAGTAGATTAAATCATATTTGGAATATCACTCTCAGGTAACTGAAATTAAGTACATGGAAGGAAATGAACTCCAGGTACACATTCCAGAACCGTGTGGACTAAGTCATGGTGTTCCACAGGGCTCCATTTTAAGCTCCTTTCTGTTTTTGGTCTACATTAATGATTTCCCATCACACCTTAGGGATACTGAACCAGTACTGTTTGCAGATGAGACCAGTCTGTTGATTGAAGGGAATAAAGAAGAAAATCTTACTACATCTGCAAAAGATATTACAAAAGGAGTGTCTGAATGCTTTACCAGAAACAGGCTAATAGTAAATCCCCAAAAAGCAGTAGTCATGAATTTCCACACTGATCAAAATAAAAATCCAGCACAACCTGTAATGTGCATAGATAACCAAAACATTAGTGCTGTCAATGAAACTAAATTTCTTGGGATTCATATCCAGGAAAATCTTAAATGGAGCACCCATATCACATCCCTAAATTCAAAACTAGCAAAAATGAGCTATGTAGTAAGAATTCTCTACAACAATACTAGTGCAGAAACAGTTAGAGCTGTATACTTTGCTCATGTACATTCAATACTGAAGTATGGTATCATTTTCTGGGGAAATGTACACCAGGCCATAACAGTTTTCAGGAAACAAAAGGCAATTATAAGAATAATGAAACAAGTGAGCAGCAGAAAACCATGCAAACCTTTCTTTAAAGATCTAAAGACCCTACCCCTTCCCTGCATTTATATACTGGAAGTAGTCATGGATGTCAGAAAAAAGCATACTGAGAAAAGAAAAACCTTTTTCCTCAAAACAAAAGTGTCCATGATTACAGTACCAGGTCAGACAGTGACATACATGTTAATCATTGTAACACCACATTATGCCAGAAAGGTGTATATCATGCAGGAACAAAACTTTACAACAGATTACCAAGACATATAAAATCTCTTCATGAACTATGAAGCTTTAAAAAGTCTGTGACAGCCTACCTTCTGAAAAACTGCTACTATTCAATCTCAAGGTATCTTATGCAAGAAAAAATGTAATTTGTGAAATAAGTTTTATGAAGTGTTGGCAGAAGAGCCAACACAGTGTTGCTAGAGGAGGCCGAAATGCACGCGTTTAATTACACGCCGACTGGCGCGAGATCTGGAACAGTTAAAGGAATTAATAGTAGCAAATAAAGTACGTAGTTGATATAATACTTAACTTTAATCCATAATTGTAGAACATCTCTCTTGATGGTACATGTTATAACCCCAATATAAAATAATATCCAATGCTATGGCGCCTTGCTAGGTCGTAGCAAATGACGTAGCTGAAGGCTATGCTAACTATCGTCTCGGCAAATGAGAGTGTAGTTGTCAGTGATCCATCTCTGGCAAAGTCGGCTGTACAACTGGGGCGAGTGCTAGTACGTCTCTCTAGACCTGCCGTGTGGCGGCGCTCGGTCTGCAATCACTGACAGTGGCGACATGCGGGTCCGACGTATACTAATGGACCGCAGCCGATTTAAAGGCTACCACCTAGCAAGTGTGGTGTCTGGCGGTGACACCACATTTTAAATATACAGTATTTCAAAAATTTGTAATTATTAACTGTTTAGATTCAATTTGTCATAAAAATTTAAAAACTGAATGTTTGACATTTGAAAAACCAATAGCTAAAAAGGTTTTCTGTGCAATATCCTGTGTTCAATATATGTACTGAAAAAGAGATTTATATGGACAAACAAACAAATAAATAAACAAACAGTCTAAGGGCTGCTCAGATTGTCTCCTAAATCATTTATATAGATTAAGAATAGCAGAGAGCCTGTAACACTTTCTTCAGGGACACCAGGTAACACTGCAGTTCTACTCAATGATGTACCGTGTGCTACTACGAACTGTGACCTTCCTGTCTGGAACTCACAAACCCTGTTGCACGACTGAGACGCTGCTCTGTAGGCATGCTATTAAATTAGAAGCTGTGCTTGTGTGGACTGGTATCAAAAGCCCTCAGGAAACCCAGATGTCTGGAATTAACCTGAGAGCCTCTGTCATTACTTCAGGTGAATAAAGAGCTAGTTGCATTGCACATGGATGATGTTTACTGGACCCATGCTGATTATATGTCAACAGATTGTTTTCTTTGAGGTAATGTTCAAATTCAGTAAATGCTGCAAAATCCTACTTCAGATCTGTAACTCAGTGGATTACTCGTATTCCGTTTCTTGAGTAATGGTGTGATTTGTGCAATCTTTCTGTCTTTAGGTACTGATCTTTCATTGAGTTAGCAGTTGTATACGGTTGCTTTATATGGAGCTATTTTTTCAGCTTACTTGAAACAGTATATATCTGGTGTACTAGCTGGATGTGAAAACTTGAGTTTATTAAGTGATAAGAGTTGTTTCACTATACTGAGCATATCTGCTTATATGTTACTGATGTAGGCAGCAGCTCTTAGTTTGAATTGTGGAATTTATTACATCTTCTTTGGTGAAGGAGATTAAGAAAATGGTATTTTGTAAATTGTGTAAGTGGAACTGTTATTGGTAACATTACCATCACAGTCACACAATGATGACACTACTTATGGCTGGTGTGTGTTAGATGATTTTCTGCCAGATTTCAAGACAGTTTCAATGTGGAAAATTGAAAGCATCTCACACTGAAATCTGTGCTAAATTTAGAGCTTTTGTAAAATTTCACCATTGTTGGGGAATTTGTGTTCCATTAAATTTTCTATTCTCTTTCCATTGCTTCTGCTGCAGGGGTCTGGCCTGTTTTGTGTACCACAGAGGGTCATTTGCGTTGCTTGTTAACTTATTTGGCATATCTCTCTCAACTGCTGTCGGTACTATTCCTTTGAATTTAAGTCACTTCTAATCTACACTTACATCCTTAGTTTGGAGAGACACTCTCCAAGAATGATGTAAAGTGAGTTTTTATTTGGTTTGTTAAAGACATATATATATTGTATTTACTTTTGGTGGATCTGGATATTAAGCTATTCAGTCTCAGTACAAACATCTTTTTTCCTATTTTTGTTGCGATACTCTCTATTTGCTCAGTTTTATTTGTTGCCTTGAGGTTGAGTATATTTTTAGTAGTCTCTACTCATTGAGTGGGCTCAAAATAAATTTTGGAGAAAGCATTTCATACAGTTTTGGACGATGTTTTGTAACTACCACTGGATTTGAACATTTGTTTTCACTGACATATTGAGGGTAGATTTAAATCACCAACAAATATGATTGCATGAGTGGAGTACCTATTTGAAATGAGACTCAATTTAACTTTGAACATTTTAACAGGTGTGTAATCAGTTGGCATTGATGAAAGGAACCAGTTATTAATTTGTTCTGGTCACATGTAACCTCTATCTATACTAACTCAACAGGAACTATTTCAATTACGCTACAAGATAAACTGCTACTAACAGCAAGAAACACATTGTGATGAATTGTATTTAATCTCTCCTTTGTGAACCCATTGGGTTCTATGAGAAAATTCTGTGTGACCTAACCTCCAGCTTCAACCCGCTTTTGGTACCTGTGACGATTTAACCATCAGTGCTTTCTATTAGCGCTATGGGCTGAGATTTTTTCCCATTATAACCACAATATTTTGTTACAATGGCACATACAGTTTCCAGGTATACTCTATTGCTCTTAGGCATGTACCATTTGAGAGTGGAGCCCATTTTGTTCCTTCCCAGGTTCCTCTAACATAAAAAAACCATTCGGCCCACTCCACACTACCTGTACAGTTGCCTCCTACATGTAGTGAACCGTGACCTTTGAGAGTAATTGATACCGGCCACTCTTTGGTGCTAGTCTAAGAATCTGCAGCCTACATGAGTGCAGAACTGTGTGAGGCTTTCGTCTCGGACTCCAGGTTCGGCTACATAGTGGAGGTCTGCGATCGGTCCTGTCGACGGTGCTGGGCCAAAATTTCTTCAGATCTGAAGTGATATGTGGCGTTAGTACTGGCATAAGTCACCACCTGCTGTGGGCTGCAAATAGTGCTCTTTGTGGCATCCAGAAGGACCTGCTCCACATCTGGGATGACTGTCGGCAGTGTGCTCACAGAATGCACATATTCTCCCTGCCTGCCGCGTTCCTAAGGGGCCACATCAGAGCTACCGACTACCGATAATCCCACACTCTGTGAAAGACCGGACGTTGTGAGCTAGAGGCTTCCTCTGTGACGAGGTGAGTGAGTGCATCCGGTTCGGGATCTCGTCAGCTACAGTACGTTTCTAAAACTCCCATCTGTCAGGCCTTTCAGTCATTCCCTTGAAAGTCTTCGGCCGCCTGCCATCCCTCAGAATGGCCGTCCACTCTACCGCAGGTGGGAGGTGACCCTGGGTCAGGGAATGGCTGCGGTGGCCACAGTAGTGAAGTGACAGGGAGACGTGTGAGACGTGCTCGGTGCCCCTCAGATCTGCGGGTCTGCCCACCCCGGAGTGAAGCCCGTATGTGAAGGCGTCCGGCTGCATGAACAGAGCCTGCCGGCCACCTGGAGCTGTGAGTTGAGGGTCGCCGACTGGGCCCGCATCCGAATACACCGGTCGCAGTTCCTATCTGCACGAAAGGTGGCGGACCTCTACACTAGACAGTTACGAAAATTCAAAACTGTACCTAATGATCAAATTATGTGTGAGAAATTTACAAAATTAAACTACTACACATAAAGGTAAATTAAAATAAGTTGCCTCTGTTTGAAACTCGTAAAAGTAATACACCAACAACAGATGTTGTACCCCTGTGTGGTGCTGCTGGGACAACAGCTGTCACCTCACGCCTATACAAGGAGCCCAGCAAATAATTCCCCCACACTTTATCTGACACACTCTCCTTTCTGAGTATTGATCCCACCTCCACTTCGTTCCCAGTACGTCTTCCACTCCAGTCTGTTGCCCGAGCCGTCGGTTTGTCTTCCTTCTGCACTTCTGTAGGACCAGCAGAAATTTCCTTTGCCCCATCTATCAAACATTCTCCTGCCTCGTAATTCGTCTTTGGCCCCCTTTAAATGATTTACTGAAATTCACTATTGTTGTTGCTACATTATTATAGTATTCCTGTGATCTGTAAGCACAATTTTTTCTGTCAATATAGCAGTAATTTCAGTATATTCAATGTGTAAGGACTTCAGTACATTGTAAAAGCTGTTCCAGGATTTGCTGACTACTTGTTTTAGAATTAATTTCTAAGATGAGCAGACGTCACTTCTTTCGTGTACTGTTGAAAATTTTTAGCAGTATTTATTGTTTCCGTCATGTTTGAAGCTCGATTTAATCAGATGCTAGCTTCGTCGAAAGAGTGGCTAAGCACTGTGTTTATAAAACGAATAACATGGCGATGCCTTTTGTAATTTGTCAGAAGTATTACTCTCTTGGCACTTAGGTCAGATAAAAAAAGAAAACTGGGTTACATGTCTGATGAAATGTTGCAAACTGCCATCCTCTCTTCTATTTGTTTTTCACGTTATTTACTCCTGTCTTTATAACGTCTCAGAATTTATTTGGAAATAAAACATTATTTACAAGAGACCAATCTGTGTTCATGTAATGTGCTGTAATGCACCTGATTCTGCTTTATGACAGGAGCTGCTGTTGTGCCAGTACAGTCACTTATCGTCTCTCGACTGTCCTCTACTCTACGCGATTCACGATGCTGTCGGATATGTTCATATACTTCCACAATTGCTGTTTCATAAAGTGCACTGAGGGGATCTCACCCTAACCACAGAAAGCATCTGCACATTGTAATATCAATCTGTCTGTACGTAACTGTAGGCACTACGTGTGACATTATGCGGTGATCTCCGGGCACTCGGCAGACCCGAAACACTTCCTTCAGCTCCTAAGGTACGGCACAAATGGTCCTTCTGAGTCACTCGCTCCTGGACGTCCATTGTCCGTCGGTGCTGTCGTTCGCACGACCTCAGCCACGGCTTAATGTTGTCGACAGAAATACAAGGGTTTTGAGCAGCTGCTAAACTGTTGTACACGGTTCTTTTTCTCTCTCTGTGCACAATCAATGTGCTAGCTGGACTTTTAACTTGAGAATGATTCCGTTGACTAATTTCGTGAGATTTTTTCTAACCACTTTCCCGAATCTGCCTAGCCTCCGTATAGCTGAGGTCATTGTGTCGTAATTCCACTTCAGAGTCCCATCGCCAACAGCTGACTTTGGCAGCTTAACAAGTGCCGAAGTGTGTCACTGATGGACCCACTCTGCTTCTCTGCTGGCAACACAGTACAACCCACCTCCTTTTATGCTGGAGAGCCCAGCTCTCGGGAAGTCTAGTGGTCAGTACCACTTTGCCTTGTAGCGACCACGTCCTTTTGATCAGGTAGTGCATTTAGTCAGTACTTGTGTAAATACTGTGACCTGATACTCAATCTCACAGACTGACATGAATTAGAGTCCACAAATTGTAATATATTTTATTATATATTTTCAAATAATGCAAGTTGAGACTAACGGCAGACAGATACCAATTTTTAATGTGTAAGGCATTAAAAAGGCTGAGGGTCACTCTGGTAGCAGCATTAACGTATAGTGGAAATTGCTGGGAGAGATAGAGAAATGCACAAAGTTGGATCGGGGTGGAGACTGGACTGGGAGGCATATATGAAGTAAGTGGAGGTTCGCAGGAGGTGAGACCCAGAGAATGTGTGACAGACCAGCTGAGAGAGTTCTCTGCTGCTAGACAGTCATGCACTCGAGTTACAATGGATGAAACTTTTTCTTTTTAATATTTGTAGCTTTTCACTCACTATTTTGAAGTGATAGTGGCGAAGTTCCAACTCCCCATTCTCACTGTTGGAAGAATCCTCACTGAACGTCTTTGTCACTGTCATCAGTGAGACACAAAGTTCGCTCTTCATAGTCACACTGGTACCTTCCGTTCTCTGTGCTGCTCGAATAACTTTTTCGCAGAGCTTGACCCTTATCCTCAATGAGGCTGCACCCACAGTTGCAAGTGCTTCACACAACAGCCTTTCCAGCTCTCTTATCATGAAGGAATCTGTGTTATTCCTTATGTACGCCTTCACACCACTCTGTACCAACTCGATGAGGTCGAAATGGCATGATATGATGGCACCCTTATTACAGTATGGTGCTGCTCCATGGCAATTTTCTCTACTATGTATTCAGGCATGGTAGGCTTATTTTCTTTAACACTCAAATATAACAGAAGATTCGTCATGCTGACATCTGCAGCAATATTTTTCCCCTGCAAGCACAGCACCGTAACTTATTTGCAGTAATTTGTTGTTGGGGCTTTGTTCAGTTCAAAGCATTATAACTCGGCAATCGAACTCTTTCCTGCGGCATTTTCCACATAACAGAATTTTCTAAAGCACAGTACAACACAAGTATTTGCTAGAAACTAAACACGACACCCATCGGTTTTACGTACACACAAAGCTAAGCCGGCAATGCGGGGGCTTTGACTCGATTACTGTGCCAGAATCGGTTTGCACCGCATCTCCATTAGCTCGCACTTCTCATTCTTAACTCGATAAGCTGTTATGTGCCAACCTGAAACACGTATGCCGAGGGCAAAGTTTTAGGGGTCTAAGTATATTTGACGTAAAGTGAAAATGATTGCCTCACAATGTTCACTGTTTCAGAAATCGTACAGGATGTACTAGAACTCTGACAAATTTGTGGAGGCTGTTCATCGGTTCTGTCACATTATTTTGGCAGCATGGACTCACAGTTTCCAGCAGCTCGTTACAGAGTAACAGTGAAAGTAAAATTTATTTGGTTTGTAACTCGTATTACATTCAGTTCCACGAAAAGACCCACACGCCAATGAAAAAGTGTATAATATGCACACGCCAAAATCTACGACATAAAAAATGCAGATAAATGCAGCACCTCTCAGAAGAAACAGCGACACAGCTGCAGTCCCTGCACAACTGGCTCAGAGTAGTGTCACAGTTCTTCTCATTTGCATAGAGTAAAACAGTACAGGAGTTGCACATCAGTACACTCTTAGTCAGCAATGTATTCGTACTGCTGCGTGTCTCACTTTTCACAAGTGACTAACAGTACCAGAAAGAGAAACCTTGTGAGCAGCACTGAGTGCGAACTGCAAACGAGAGAGTAAACAGGGCAAGTATGTCGTTCATTTCCAAACAAAAAGTACAGAGTACATTTTCGATGTTTGCAGTATTGTGCTGGTATTTTCAGTGCAATACAGATACTAAGCTAATCAATTGGAGTCTGTGTCCTGTCCTGAGCACTTTTCTTCATCTGCTTGTACAGATGTCCTCCATCATTTCAAGTCTCCTCCTACCTCTTTGTCTCATTCCTTCCACTTTCCCTTTTCTTTGTTATAGGCATTTGCTATGCAGTATATGTCCCAAATGGGGCTGTTTGCTCTTTCTGATCACTCTCGACAACCTCCTTTCTCTCCCCATTTTTTGCACCAAAGGTAAAAGGTGACACAAGATTTACACACACAATGCACTCACAAATCAATGGTTACGATAATGAGAGGTGGTCAGATTAAAAATGCTACGTTTTGAGTGGGGGTGAAATTTACTGAGACAGTGAGCGAGCTCTTAGAGAATTCTGTTGGGCAGTATGGTGGAGAGGGATGTGAGCTTGTACTGTGTGGACAGAAAGTAATTTACAAAGTCATTTGGTTAAAAATTGCAGAACTTTGATGTTAAGCTGTTTTCCATCACAGAGGCACACTGAGATCTTTATTGTTCTACATTATAATGAATTATGTAACTGCAGAGTTAGAGAAACAAACATTGTGGAACCTTTTGCATACTAATGATGCAGTCATTGTGTCTGATAATGTCGAGGAGATTGAGAAGAATCTTGAGCAATGGAGGAAGTCAGCTGAAACATTCTGCTTCCACTTAAATTAAAAATGAGTAGTTCACAACGTGAAACTTCAGTTGTGAAGCAACACGAGTAGCTGTTACGGAGGTCCGAATCAATGTTATTAGCTTCTACAGTTAAGCAAGCTGTGGAAAGACTTGCATGGGGTAGTATTGTTTGGTCCTCTAGTAGGCTACCTGGGAATGAGTTAACTCTCAGTGCATACTTATAATACCATCAGTCAAGAAGCTATTTGGTACCACTTTTAATTTATGTAGTTTAGTTAATTGTTTATTTATAACAATGATAACAACCAATTATTGATGAAAGTCTTTAATTGGATAGATAAAAAAGCTACTCGCCAAGCAGCAGTAGAACACACACATAAAAAGCTGTTGTGATTGGCAAGCTTCTGGAGCCAGTGGCTCCTTCAGGCAGAAGGGTTGAAGGGTGAAGGAAAAGGACTGGAGAGGTCTAGGAAAATGGGTAGATTTTGGGAAATTCACCCAGAACCTCAGGTCAGGGAGACTTACTGTATGGGATGAAAAGGAAAGTCCATCCAGAACTGCGGGTCCTGGGCGATTTACCATATGGGATGAGAAGGAAAGGCTTTCCTTCTTATCTGTACAATAAGTCTCCCCTGACCCGCAATTCTGGGCTACTTTACCAAACTCTACCTCTTTTTCTAGACCTCTCCAGTCCTTTTGCTTCACCCTTCTTCCTTCCCCTTCAACCCTTCTGCCTGAAGAAGGAGCCACTGGCTCCAAAAGCTTGCCAATCACAACAGCCTTTTACGTGTTTGCTCTGCCACCACCCGGTGAGTAGATATTTTCTCTATCCAAATAAATAACTGTTTATTTAGTTTGTTAATGAAATGTTAACAAATTTGTTGTTGCGTATAGTTTCTTCTTTTGCAGGGCTTCTGAGAAATATGTAAATGTTGAAACTGGTTTATCCAGTGAACAGTATACACTGCTGGAAAAATGACTCACCCTCAAGGCACGGTCATTTTATTGACAAGTAATATGACAGGCAGTTCATCACTGTAAGAGCACACGATAACAAATGCAGAGCAGATGAAACAGAAATGTCACAGTGGAAGTTGCCCGAACATCTTGCTTCAGTATCGTCAGCTTTGTCGCCGTCGTTTCTGTCTTCCATCCAAAGCCCAGTTCAGTGCAGCTCTCTGCATCAATCCTACTGTGTGCCTCACAGTTTCCATATAAAAAGTGCAACCTGTATCTGCTTAGAGCTGCCGACAGCCATATTCGAGCCTGCGTCTCCGTCTAAAAGTTTAACCCCGCACACTGCCCCCCTTTACCGAGGCAACGAGTCCCCGATGCCTCCATACGTGTCCTGTCAACTGATCCCTCGTATTACGTGAGCTGTGCTGTAAATTTACTTTCTCTCCAGTCCACTTCAGTATTTCCTCATTAATTATTTGCCCTACCCAATTGTCAACATAATTCTGTAGCACTACGTTTTGAAAGCTTCTATTCTTTACTAGTCTGAACTGTTCGCAGTGCATGTACACTCCAGACAAATACCTTTGGATAAGACTTCCTTAGTTTAAACTTAACATTTGATGACAACAATTTTTCCCAAAAATGCTTTTCTTGCTGTTGCTAGTCTTCATTTTATACTCTCTCTATTTTCACCATTGTCAGTTCTTTCACTGCCTAAATAGCAAAAATCTGCGACTACTTTTAGTGCCTAATTTCCTAATCCAGTCCCATGTTTATCTTTCCATATTATTCATTTTTAACCTTCCTTTATGATGCTATCCATCTTGATCAACTGGTCTTCAAAGTCGTTTGCCAACTCTGACAGAATTACAGTATTGTAAGCGAACTTCATTTTTTGCCACTTCTTCCTAAACTTTTATACCCTCTTCCATTTTCTCCTTGTGTTCCATTACTGCTCGTTTAATGTACAGATTGAATATTGGAGTGAGTCTCACTCCCTTCTTGACCCTTTCTGTGTCCTTACTCTGCTATAATCACAGTTTTTTTTTATATACAACTTGAAGATAACTTTCAGTTCCCTGTATTTTACCCGTTTCTTTGGGAATTTTTAAAGAGTGTATTCCAGGCTGCATCATCAAATCTCCCCGAAATCTACAGATACTGTAAATGTGGTATCACCTTTTTTCAGTTTACCTTTCAACATAAGTCGTCTGGTCAGTATTATTTGGCACATTCTTATGTTTTATCGCAACCCAAACTAACATTCCTCGAGGATGGCTTCTAGCGATTCTTCCATTATTCTGAGACTAATTTGTATCAGTACTTTCTGATCATTCCTTTTTGTATCTATTGTTTGTTAATAACCACTAGACTGACCACCTACCTTCTTTGGAATAGGAATTATTAAATTCCCCTTGAAGTCCGATGTCACTTTTGCACCCTATTGTTGTGTGCACCAGGTGCAATAACTTTGCCGTGGCTGGCTCTCCTTATGACCTCGATAATCCTGAGAGAATGTCGTCTGTTGTGAGGGCATTCTTTCTACTTAACTCTTTCAGTGCTCTGCCGAATTCTTCTCACAGTATCATGTCTCCCACCTCATCTTCATTTATTTATTTTCAGTTTCTGTAATATTCCCTCCATGTACACATTCTGCATATTACTTCCACCTTTCAGCTTTTTCCATCGCTGCTTAATACTGGCTTGCCATCTGAGTTCTTGGTATTTATGCAGCTGCTCTTCTTTTCTCAGATATCTCTCTTAATTTTTGAATAGGTGGAATTTATTTTTGTCTACAGCTTCCACTTGTCCTCTAGCCTTTTGGACTTCCTATCCATCTCATTTTTTGGACTGTATTAACATTAGCCTGCTTCATTTGCTGCTTTCTCACACTTCCTCCTCTAATCAGTTAAATTTAGTATCACATACCCATGGATTTTTAATGGGTTTTGCCTTTTTGTCTGTTTTGCCTTCTGCTGTGTTCACTATTTAGTCCTTCAAAACTACCTGTCCATCTTCTGTTGTATTCTTTTGACCTATTTCAGTCAGTTGTTGCATTAACTAACAAGAACACTTGATTCTTGTAATTTATCCCAGTCTCACATCTTTAAATTTCCACCTTCATGCAATTTCTTCAGTTTCAGTCTGCAGTCCACAACTGACGAATACAGTCAGTTGAGTGGTCAAAAAATACCGAGGTTTCAAATTTCATATTCCACTAGGCTTATATTGTGCATTTATGTATAGAAGTGAGATAACACAAAATTTTATAAAAAAAAAATCTTCTTTCAGAGATCGCTCAAGGGCACAAAAGTTTTGTAATACGAGGAAAAAAATCTCTCTCTTGATGAATGTGCAAATTGTGACACGAGAGCAACTTCTGAAGAGGTAGAGGTCTTTTCAGTGTTTGGAAATAATTTGAAGAAGAAACAGTTTCTGCTCCTCATCCTTCACCAGCGTTCCATTGTAGTTTCGGATCAGGCCAATAGTGCGTTCTGCTGTGTCATTTACTACTTCCATCTGAGAGCAGTGGTGAAGAAGCTCTTTGAATACCAGATGATGTAGCTTTCTGTAGGAGATAACTGTAGAAAAGATGCTGATTTCATTCTTCTTTCTTTCACAATATTCTGTAATTTCAGGTCTTCCAACTCTTTCAACTGATTCATTATCTTGTATCAATAAGAAGTACCAAATATTTGTGGGCATTGCAAGTTTTTCACCATGTTTTCCTTTCTCTGTTTTTACTCCATCATAAAAGAAAGCTAAGGCAACGAAGTGCTCAGAGAGAAACCAAAGGTTCCTGCAAAGAGCCTTATACGCTTTACTAGCTACAGTTTTGTCGCGGTAATTCTCGAGGAGAGAAGTAAGTCTAATACCATTTTAAGGACTTCAGATACTAATATGTGCTTCATTCCACTCCCAAGTCAGTTGTATTCTGGATTTCTTACTGTGTTAATTTAAACTGATATTGGAAGAGAAATAATTTCAGTGCACAAAAGCATTTTGCGGTACAGTGAGCGTGATGCACGGGAGCAGGAGATCGAAATGACTTGCACCGCCAAGGAACAATAAGGATAATTCTAAGAATTCTTTATAATCATCTCTTGGTTGTTGAACTTGTAGAGGATGTGGTAAGTAATCCAGCATTTCGTTCTGCAATTTTTTCATTACTGTATCCGCAAACAGTACATCCAGTGCTGTGGGATAATTAGAGTGATTAATTGAAGACCATTTTTGTTGAAAATGTTTGAAACGTTGTTTCTGGACTTGTAGATGTAGCAAAAATACAGGAAAATAGATCTGATAATGGAAAATCTGGGATGGAATAATGACAGTATTATGAAAAGGGTAGTTGCTACTCACCATATAGCAGAGATATGAGGTTGCTGCTCCCCCTGCCTACCCCCTCCCCACTCGTCCCGGCCTACCCTGCACTCCGTCTGATCTCCCAGTTGCACCTAGCTGCCCTACTCTCTTCCCGCCTTGTCTCTGTATGCTCCCACCAGCAGTGCTTTACCGTGCCTTACCCCAACCCAGCTATGCCCCCCCCTTCCCCTCCCAAGCATCTTCCTTAACCCCGGCATCCAGTGTGCATCTCCTATCATGCACTGTTGCTTGCAGCTGCCCTTGGCAACCAGAGACTGTGTGTGTGTGTGTGTGTGTGTGTGTGTGTGTGTGTGTGTGTGCGTGTGTTTAGTCTTTGACCGAAAGCTCTGTTAGACAATATTTTTGTCGTGCTTATCCACGACTCAGCATCTCTGCTGTATGGTTGAGTGGCAACTACCCTTTCAGTGATGTTGGAAAATACATCTGATAATATGATTTCCAGAACATGGTGATGGCAAACAATCTGCACTGACTCTGTACCGAAAGTTTCTCGGATCTTTGTACATGTACTTTTTGATGCCCAGTGTTACTAGCTGTAGTATCGAACACAAGTCCTTGGTAATGTTTGACACCAATTCCACTCTTTAATTAAATTTCTGCATGCCTGAGCCTGAGATTCACAAGCTTTTCTTGTCTGTTTCCAGTAAGGAGGACAGCAATTTGGTCACCTTTTTATTTTGATTGGTCTCGGCCTCCTGACTGAAGTTTTAGACATAGTTAAATCGGAAGCATTATACAATGGCTTCAGTTACAAATACTGCTTCGTCATGTGGAAGATTGACTCTATCCAAAATGATAACAACTTTAGGTGACTCGAATATGTTTACGTGTACATTTGGTGGTACGGAGGGAACATCTGCAGGTGGTGATGTCGAAGATGTACTTAATGATTTGGATGGTCCGTATTCGTCTTTGTCATCAGTTTCAGTAGATGACAAACATGATGATGACATAGTGAAAGAAAGGATGATTGTGACTCCTTTTGTGGATAAATTCATTTCTTCTTACCGAGCTCCCTTATTCTACATTTTTCCTCTCGCTTCCTCATGTTGGTTTTGTTAGCTGCTGTCTTCAGACCAGCTCCTGACATACTAAAAGAAAAGACATATTTTCTTTGCTTTTGAGGAAATAGTGTGTCTTCTTCTGTATAATCTCTTTTATTGCAGCTTTCCTAGCAATATCAAATAACTTGTTCATGTAATTTAATTGATCAACTCACCAAATGGTGGCAAGGAAGCGCCCACACAAAAGGATCAGGACGAACAGGTGTAGGCAGAGGGTGTATGCAGGTGACACACAACATCCTGTCGCAGAGCGTGCTGTACGACACGACAGCCGTGACCTCAGTGCCTGTTTCACCAGACACACCATCTAGATTCTTCTGCCAGTCACCAGTTTCTCAGAACTCCACAGTTGGGAAACAGCACTACAATGTGTCCTCGGTTCTCGCCACCCACCTGGCCTTCCTTTCAGTGACTCCTTATAAAGGTCCCATGGCGTACTCTTGTCAGCTGGCAAAGAAACAGTATTATTTACGTGGCCCCAAACGAGTGTTCGGCCTGTTCTGTAACGTGTATTACTGGTGTCCAGTCAATGTGTTCATTGTTACACTAAATCTGTACTTCATTGTATCTAATGTGTTTCTCTACAAAGTACTACGTTCTATTAACTGCATTTGTTCTCGCTATAGCACTACAGACCAGACAAAGGCACTGACCAGAGAAGGTTACACAGAATTTCTACGGTAGTTGCAGCCCACCTAATGGAATACTGGTTGTTCAGCGAGGAACTTCTTAGACCGAGTACATCAAGAGTTGATACCACTTTGTGAATGAGATCAGCAGTTGTAAAGCAATCGTAGTGTGTCATTTCAGCACTTATTCTGAGCCTTACATTTTGCAAAACAGCAAGTTTTAAGAAAATACTCAGGTAAAGACAACTACTCATTATGGCAGCTGACAATCTGCCTCTTTGTTGAAACCTGTCACCCAATCGCGAGTGCCACTCACGTTCAGGACGTGACAGTACCGCGTGTACGTGCACCGAGTGAGGTCTTTGCAGAGTTATTGTTCAGTACAAAGAAAATGAGGTAACTGTCACCACACCTGTAATCATTTATGTTCAACTCTGTCTGTTGCAGGATCAGAGAGTAAGATTACCAGGGCGAGCCGAAGAGGTAGGCAGAACAGCAGCATCATCGTCGGCAGCTGCGGCCGGAGCACCTGACGTCAGCTGCTGTGGCTGGGCCAGACGCACTGGCTCCTGCACTTGCTGCTTGTGAGCGGCGGCGTGGGCCAGTGCCGGTGGCAGCTGGTGGCGAAGCCCTCTGACAAGTGCACGGGTCTGCACACAGGTACGTTTGTCGTCCCACTCCAGTGCTCTCTAATACATTAATGCACAGTAAATTACTGATACCAGTTGTGACAGTGCCCTGTGAGTGAGTGGGTGGTGTTTCCTTCAGCAGGGTCCGAGCAGCTACACGTGGGCAGGGGCTTGCCAGGTATCGGGAGCTCCAGCACTAGCTGCACTATGGAACACCTTGGGAAAATAGCGTTCGGGGCTGGAATGAAAGCCGTTGTAGACTCAGTATGTCTGCCAGGAGGCCTAATCCGAGATGTGGAGACTGCCTCGCCTGCAGCTATCGAGCGTGTGGGGTGCAATTGTCTGCAAGTTGGGGTTCACGCTGGCACCAAAAACGCCTGTCACACGGGTTCTGAGGACATGCTCAGTTGACACAGGTGACTGGCGGAGGTGGTGAAGGCTGCTGGCCTTGCACGTGGTGTGCGCGCGGGGCTCGTAATTTGCAGCATTGTTCCCAGAGTTCATCGAGGTCCTTCAGTTTGGAGCCGAGTGGAGGGTTACGACCGAAGACTTTATTGACTCTGTAACAGTCGTGGCTACAGATTTCTAGACCTGCAGTATCGGGTGGGAATCTGTAGGACTCCCCTTGAAAGGTTAGATGCACTAAAAGGAAGCAATTATTCGGACAGCAGAGTACTTGTGGAGGGCACGTGGTGTTTTTTTAGGCTAGGTGGCGGTCTGAGGTACTCTGATAAACACTTGCCAGTTGATAAAAGAAGGGCAGTCAGACAGTGTTCAGAGTAAAGATAATTTGATCGTCAAAATTTTATCAGTAAGTATTCGTAACGAGGTTCCCGAATTTACTGCCTTCCAGGAAGGTTCTTGCACTCAAATTATTCTTGGGACCAAGGGCAGGCTGAAACCCAAAGTGGAAAGCTCTGAGATATTTAGCAAATCATTAAACATATTTCAGAATGACAGATTAGATGCCATAGGATGGGGAGTGTTCCCTGCAGCTGACAGAAGTATTGTCTTGATAGAGGCCGAGGTTGATTGTGACAGTGAAGTTATATGGTTGCATATAACAAGTCTAAGTGAAACCAAGTTAATTGGTGGATGTTTTTACTGGCCATCTGAATCCACTGTGACAGTTCTAGAGTTATTCAAAGAAAGCCTACAGTCAGTAACACATAAGTACTCAGATCGTGCAATACTAGTTTGAGGAAGTATTAACATACCGATTACAGACTGGGACATCTATGGATTCATTGCAATGGGTTACAGACAGGCAGTCTCGCGAAGTACTCTATGGCAATGGCCCCTTACTTAGCTTGCATTCACTGTGGTTTTCTCAGTCAGCACAAAGCCCCAAGCAACTGGAAAAATATACAGGTGACTCCTGTATATACGAAGGGTAAAAGAACAGACCTGCAAAATTACAGACCAATATCCCTAATGTTGGTTTGCTGCAGAACCCTTAAACATATTCTCAGTTTGAATATAATAAATTTTCTTTGACATTGAGAACCTTCTTTCCACAAATCAACGCAGCTTTAGAAATCATCGCTCATGTGAAACTCAGCCTGCCCTTTCCTCACAATATGCTGTGTACTATGGATGAAGAGCAGCAGGCAGATTCCCTATGTTAGATTTCTAGAATGCATTTGACACGGTGCCACTCTACAAACTGTTAAAGAAGGTACGAGCATATGGAAAAGATCCCACATATGTGAGTTGCTTGAAGCCTCCTTAAGTATGAGAACCCAGTATGGTTTCCTCAATACTGAGCTTTAATCTGCAGTTGAACTCAATTTTAACCAGACATCAGTTAAAATGCTAATAACTCTTGAAACTATTGCTCACAAGAGCACGACACTCCAGCTCCTGTGGTTGTTTAGGCGTCCTCAACACAAATCCACAATAAAAGTAACAGTTCATCACAGAATGCGATTTCAATAACCGAAATGCTTTGAACAGTGGGGTCACAAGTAACCATACACGACTTGGCTGCAGTGGCAAGAAAGTCCTTACAACTGGCCAGACAGACCTCATGTCCTTGCACATCCTATGGCCACAGGAAGTTTACCTCGGGAGAGCTTACCAAGTTGCATTGCCAAGGAGCTTTAAAACAGTTTCAAACAGTACAGAAAAGAGAAAGGTGACACCACTGCATATATAAACTTGGATTTACATATAATTAGTCTCTTGAGTAAAGAAAGAAAAAGAAAAGGAAAATAATAACTGAGTTGACCACAGTCAAAGAATGGAAGACGATAGACCACAAAGATAGAAACCCTTCCTACCCCTCACCCCAGTATTCCTCCCTGTAGGAGGGAGTGGGGGCTACTTGATTCGAGATATTTGAGTTTGTCAGTCCTACAGAATGGACATCACCAGCATCACTCCACAGGACCTGGAAAGTGACTCTGGTTCCTCACTGTGGAAATCTATGACATCAAAAATTACATAACCGCTAAATACTTAGTTAAGTGTAGATGTGATAAAAGTCTAAGAGGAAACTCATGACCGTATCGTATAATCGGAATATGGCTGCTCACATTCTCAATCATCAGCTGGTGAATGAATGATTTTAATATTGAGTATTTCAGGACAAACTGTCCTCAGATACCTGTGAAACAAATGATATGAAATCACATAGTATAGTAACAGCACTGCCATGGCGCTTCACAAAACTATCCACAGGTTACAAATAAAGACACATATCAGATGCATCGAGTTGTACACATGAACTGAAGGTATATGATACATATATAACTGTCAGAGATGTACTAACAGTTATACAGTGATAACAGCATCACAAAGCAAAAATTTGTAAATCACTGTCCAATAAAACTATTACGACCCACCCAATACAAAATAGTGTAACCCTCTTATCGCATCATTATCAACAAGATAAAATATGCACTTTCTTTTTAGAATGTTGTTGTTGTTGTGTTCTTCAGTCCTGCGACTGGTTTGATGCAGCTCTCCATGCTACTCTATCCTGTGAAAGCTTCATCTCCCAGTACTTACTGCAACCTACATCCTTCTGAATCTGCTTAGTGTATTCATCTCTTGGTCTCCCACTACGACTTTTACCCTCCACGCTGCCCTCCAATGCTACATTTGTGATCCCTTGATGCCTCAGAACATGCCCTACCAACCGGTCCCTTCTTCTTGTCAAGTTGTGCCACAAACTCCTCTTCTCCCCTTTTCTATTCGGTACCTCCTCATTAGTTATGTGATCTACCCATCTAATCTTCAGCACTCTTCTGTAGCACCACATTTCAAAAGCTTCTATTCTCTTCTTGTCCAAACTATTTATCGTCCATGTTTCACTTCCATACATGGCTACACTCCATACAAATACTTTCATAAACGACTTCCTGACACTTAAATCTATACTCGATGTTAACAAATTTCCCTTCTTCAGAAACGATTTCCTTGCCATTGCCAGTCTACATTTTATATCCTCTCTACTTCAACCATCATCAGTTACTTTACTCCCTAAATAGCAAAACTCCTTTACTACTTTAAGTGTCTCGTTTCCTAATCTAATTCCCTCAGGTACAGCCGAATTAATTCGACTACATTCCATGATCCTTGTTTTGCTTTTGCTGATGTTCATCTTATATCCTCCTTTCAAGATACTGTCCATTCCATTCAACTGCTCTTCCACGTCCTTTCCTGTCTCTGACAGAATTACAATGTCATCGGCGAACCTCAAAAGTTTTTATTTCTTCTCCATGGGTTTTAATACCTACTCTGAATTTTTCTTTTGTTTCCTCTACTGCTTGCTCAATATACAGACTGAATAACATCGGGGATAGGGTACAACCCTATCTCACTCCCTTCCCAACCACTGCTTCCCTTTCATGCCTCTCAATTCTTATAACTGCCATCTGGGTTTTGTACAAATTGTAAATAGCCTTTCGCTCCCTGTATTTTACCCCTGCCAGCTTCAGAATCTGAAAGAGAGTATTCCAGTCAACATTGTCAAAAGCTTTCTCTAAGTCTACAAATGCTAGAAACATAGGTTTGCCTTTCCTTAATCTTTCTTCTAAGATAAGGCGTAAGGTCAGTATTGCCCCACGTGTTCCAACATTTCTACGGAATCGACACTGATCTTCCCCAAGGTCGACTTCTACCAGTTTTTCCATTCGTCTGTAAAGAATTCGCGTTATTATTTTGCAGCTGTGACTTATTAAATTGATAGTTCGGTAATTTTCACATCTGTCAACACCTGCTTTCTTTGGGATTGGAATTATTATATTCTTCTTGAAGTCTGAGGGTATTTCGGCTGTCTCATATATCTTGCTCACCAGATGGTAGAGTTTTGTCAGGACTGGCTCTCCCAAGGCCGTCAGCAGTTCTAATGGAATGTTGTCTACTCCCGGGGCCTTGTTTCGACTCAGGTCTTTCAGTGCTCTGTCAAACTCTTCATGCAGTATCATATCTCCCATTTCATCTTCATCTACATCCTCTTCCATTTCCATAATATTGTCCTCAAGTACATTGCCCTTGTATAGACCCTCTATATACTCCTTCCACCTTTCTGCTTTCCCTTCTTTGCTTAAAACTGGGTTCCCATCTGAGCTCTTGATATTCATACAAGTGGTTCTCTTTTCTCCAAAGGTCTCTCTAATTTTCCTGTAGGCAGTATCTATCTTACCCCTAGTGAGATAAGCCTCTACATCCTTACATTTGTCCTCTAGCCATCCCTGCTTAGCAGTTTTGCACTTCCTGTCGATCTCATTTTTGAGACGTTTGTATTACTTTTTGCCTGCTTCATTTACTGCATTTTTATATTTTCTCCTTTCATCAATTAAATTCAATATTTCTTCTGTTACCCAAGGATTTCTACTAGCCCTTGTCTTTTTACCTACTTGATCATCTGCTGCCTTCGCTACTTCATCCCTCAGAGCTACCCATTCTTCTACTGTATTTATTTCCCCCATTCCTGTCAATTTTTCCCTTATGCTCTCCCCGAAACTCTCCAGAAGCTCTGGTTTAGTCAGTTTATCAAGGTCTCATCTCCTTAAAGTCCCACCTTTTTGCAGTTTCTTCAGTTTTAATATATAGTTCATAACCAATAGATCTGCCCCTGGAAATGTCTTACAATTTAAAACCTGGTTCCTAAATCTCTGTCTTACCATTATATAATCTATCTGATACCTTCTAGTGTCTCCACGGTTCTTCCATGTATATGACCTTCTTTCATGATTCTTGAGGCATTGCGCTCAAAGAAACCGTGTATTCCGGAAATCGTGTCTCTCACTTGCTTACGTAAAATTTGTCGCTTAACACCACTATTAGCTATGACAACTGGCAACAAATGAATAAAAATTCACTAAATAACTTGCTACCATCATGTTTAATGTTCATATTTGTTACGAAAATCACGGCAGAGCACTCGGAACACTACTGCTCATTAGCTGTCAGAGAATGTGAGACGCAGGTGTGCAGAATAAGCCTAAACTCTACTGCCTCATTCGTGAACCCAGCTATAGATGAATATTATTATACAAGGTGCATCAGAAGTTCAGTGAGTGATCTCGGGAAATAAAGGAAACAAAAAGTTACAAACAAAATACCTTTACTGGCCTCAAAGTAATAAGCATTTTATATCTGCCAGGAAGTTTCATATCAGCGCACACTCCGCTGCAGAATGAAAGTCTCATTCTGGAAACATCCCCCAGGCTGTGGCTAAGCCATGTCTCCGCAGTATCCTTTCTTTCAGGAGTGTTAGTTCTGCAAGGTTTGCAGGAGAGCTTCTGTAAAGTTTGGAAGATCGGAGACAAGATACTGGCAGAAGTAAAGCTGTGAGGACCGGGCGTGAGTCTTGCTTCGGTAGCTCAGTTGGTAGAGCACTTGCCCGCGAAAGGCAAAGGTCCCGAGTTCGAGTCTCGGTCGGGCACACAGTTTTAATCTGCCAGGAAGTTTCATTTTATACAACATAGTTCTGGCTGTAAATCTGTTACAAACTGTCAGCAAACACTTCTTGTGGAATTGTGATTGTTCTACAACACCGTCTTTATCTCCAGATTTGTGACAAGTAGACCTCTCTTCCTTTGCCCGCCTTCTATTGGGTCCAGAAAGGCTTATGCTTCGCAGACGTTGAGCGTGACCACGGTGCTTCGAATGATTCCACGAGAAGCATTTGTTGACAGCTTTCAACAGCTTTACAGCCATTATCAGAAGGGTTTGTGGCTGATGGTGATTGCTTCAAAGGCCAGTAAAGCTATTTTGTTTATAACTCTTGTTTTATTTATTTTCTGAGATCATTCACTGAACTTTTCAGACGCACTTGGAAAATACGGCTGAGAACCGCAGGCTGCAAGAATAACCGAATCAGACTGCATTTTTAAAACCACTGCTCTAAAGGCACACAGTGTTCCCATTTCTTCTTTCTGCCGTTCCCTTCTGGCCTTATACTTTTTTAAATTCTTCTTCCTTTCTCATCCACATCTCTTCGATTTTCAGTGGGCCAGTTTACCAACTTTAATACTTGTTCTGATCGCCCACTTTTTCTAATAGTGAATACGGCTGTCAAATGTCATTCAAAACTACCTCCAACTCGAGCAGAAATTCCACCAAACTTGAATGTCTACTTCCACAATAACCCCTTATCCTAGGACAATACCTCAAAATCAATATATGTTTAATTAAAATTATTTGAAAGGTTTTCTAAAAATTTCCAGTTACCAACAGTCCATTGTCGGTGTTGACAGGCCCAGACAAGGCGTAAAGTTTTGTGTCATGCAGTCATCAAGGGTACACGAGTGGGCCTTCGGCTCTGAAAGCCCATATCGATGATGTCTTATTGAATGGTTCACACGCTGACACTTGATGGCCCAGCACTGAAATCTGCAGCAATTTGTGGATGTGTTGCACTTCTGTCACATTGAGCGATTCTTTTCAGTCTTCGTTGGTCCCATTCTTGCAGGATCTTTTTCCGGCCACAGCAATGTCGGAGACTTGAGGTTTTACTGGATTCCTGATTTCATGGTACACTTGTGAAATGGTCGTATGGGAAAATCCCCACTTTATTGCTACCTCAGAGATAGTGTGTCCCATCGCTCACACACTGACTATAACATCACGTTCAAACTCACTTAAATCTTGATAACCTGTCATTGCAACAGTAGTAACCAATCTAACAACTGCACCAGACACATGATGTCTTATTTAGGTGTTGCCGACTGCAGTTCTGTATTTTGCCTGGTTACTTATCTACGTATTTGAATACACATGCCTATTCAGTTTCTTTGGTGCTTCAGTGTATATCATGGTCGTAATAACTTATTTAATCTTTCGGAACACATTAATAAAATCTACATGTGTATCCAACACTTCCTAGCACCAAAACAAACTTATCCACATTGGATATACTGCTCAAGTAAATCTAGTAGGTAAGTGTCCTTGCTCCAATCATTGCCTAGCAATTTCTTCCTTACCCTCAATATGTCCTAATAAGGCCTTCTAAATATTTAGCTCATTTTAAATGCTATTCGATAAATTGTGTATATCCATCCCATCTGCTACAGTATGGTGTGTCAGGACTTAGTACAACAACTTAATAATATCCAACAGTCTACTTTTAAACGTACTTCTGCATTGCTCCACGCCTTCTCTATGTAGTGAGTAGCTATCTATCCTAATATGTATTGTTATTCCATCCTGAATTTTCCATTGTTTGATCTTGTCTTTTGAGAATATATAATTAACTGTTTACAGTCAGGTTGACAGTTCCATTTTTATACGCAATAATGCATAAAAACTGACTTGTAGCTTGGCAGTTATTTCAGTTACCAATTAAGTTACGGGTATGGTTTTCTTTCCATAGACAGTTTTGTCACTCTGCCTAGTCACAGCTGCACTAAAAAAAAACATGAAATAATATTCCAACTGAAATTGTGGTCATAAACAAAACTATTTAATACTTTTCAACAAACATAAAACAGATAATTTTTGATACATATGTTGTCACACAGTAAATGAATTGTGTTAACACAATTTAAATATAAATATAAAACACTAAGTATGCGAAGATTTTAGCTATTTGTAGGCCTGTAAAGCCCAACTCGCCACAGTGAATATAATATAGGATGTAAGGTTCTAAATGATTATAAGAAGAAACCGCTGATACTGTAATAACAAAAACACAAGCTACAGGTATGTAAATAGCAGCTAGAGTTATCTGTATCATATACTTAATTATTTATTCTTTTGTCGATTTCTTCATAATTTTTTTCTTTTTTTTTGGACAAATTCAGTTTGACCTCAGGATGCATTCTGATGAAACATTGTTTTCCATGTTATTCCTGAAGAGCCTTACTTTTCCTTTTTTTTTATACAAAAAATATCTAGAAATGAAGCACAGATATGTCGAAGAGTCCAATAACAAGGAGTTGTGGAATGCAGATATATGTAATAAGAGAAAAATTTAGGGTAACTTTTGTGTGAAGTGCCACTGTTCAATGTTTATACATCGTAATGCCACCAGACACACCACTAAGGCAAAAAAATTATGTGGGAATAATACAATACAATATACAGGTACTGTACAGTGTTACATATCTGCAATGGTTAGGATTATCACAGAACTGGCATACTGCAACACTATAGTTTTCTAGAAGCTGCAAACAGCCAAATGTTTGCATACACCATCCCCCATTTACTACAACAAGGGGGTGTAAAAGTATTTCTCTCACAGTGAAAATATTGCTTGCACTTTCTACGTAATTATCACTTTCTTGAAATTCTAGATTACATTACTATGAGATACTGAGATTTAAAAAAAAATTAAAGCATATAAGCAGAGCAAATATGCCTGTAAACGTCACAACATTAAATACCTATTAAAGCAACTGTAAAGCTAATGTGTCCAATCAGGATGCATTCTGATATATTGTACAACACAACAGCATTCACAGATTTTACACAAAGTATTAAAATATGAAACATTATACAAACAATTAATATAGTCCTTTTTCTATTTTGTATTGATAAAAATTGTGCTTATAAATTCAATCTCTCTGTTTTTAAACTGTATTTATGACTAGGTATGAAAATATATTTTTTTGTTTCTATTTCAGTTTTAACAAATGACTGCATATTTAAATACACATAACAGAAGTTTAGACAGTTCTGTTTACAAAATATATTTCCGGGTATTAAACACTGAGTATTTCCTACAGTTTATTAAACTCACTCCATTCACTCATTCATTCGTTCATTCATTCATTCATAATGCTGCAGCTACTAGTACTAGGATTAATAGTTATTGCAATAATAAAAAACATGGTCCCAAAAACACTTGGTGATATTAATAATTAATGGAAAATAATGTTATATTCTCTCTCTCTCTCTCTCTCTCTCTCTCTCTCTCGCGCGCGCGCTCTCTCTCACTCTCTCACACACACACACACACACACACACACACACACACACCACCTGCAAAACACTGATATTAACAAAAGCATACTACAGGCCTGATGTCATCTTCTCATATGGAGTCCAAGTGCTTCACACACACACATTTCTTTATTTTGCCTTACAATTTTCTACACCCAACAAGATTAAACATATCTGTTCAAACAGACCAAACTGGCTATCATTTCAGTAAGAGCTAATTAGTGATTTGGCGTTTCCTTTATGTGAAAGGGGAACTTGATTGTGCACAATCAGATTTCACATCTACTAACATGAGTGCTGCTTCCACTCATCAAAAGAATAAAAATAAAACTTATATATTCATTCCAAAGCAAGGAACAAAATTTCATTTGCCTTCTGTTTCGAACACACCAGTAACTGCTACAAGCACAGACTCTAATGAAATGTGAAAGCAGATACAGTGAAACTTGAAACGCAGGGTTGAAAGTTAATTTAGAACTATTCAGGTATGAAAATTGTGACTGGCCTACCATGCAAGAAACACCACGATTCACATTCACTTCCAAAAAATCAATTAGACCACAACTCTGTTACATATTTGGGTACTGCTGCAACTATTGCATGGAGTTACATTTAAAAATGGCAGTTTTGTGAGGTGGTAATTAATTTCATCTGCCATATGGTAGAGTTTGAATGCAAGTAGCTACGGAAGATTTGTTCTGACCTTTATCTCATATTCCACATGTCTAAAAAAAACTTAAAGATTGACTGCCAGGAGGGGTTTTTTTTTTTTTTTTTTTTTTTTTTTTTTTTTTTTTTTTTTTTTTTTTTTAATACACAAAAAAGTCTATGGTTTACATACTTAGGAGTTGTTTTTGCTGATGAAATGTTTTTCTGATGTCATACCTGCAGATGCCTTATTTTATAGCACAATATCTGATGAACTGTAACTATCCTAAAGAGTACTGAAGGGAAATTTAAACCAACTACTTTCATATGTAAATTGCAGTTTGTTGTAAAGTTTTCACAGAATAAAGACAATCGGGTTGAAGATTAAACCCTGCTCTGCCTATCATTACCGTACAGAAGAGATAAACTGGACACAACACAAGTTTGACATCCTATGATCAGTACTTTAATACTAGCCGACAAGTCTCTTAAAATGCTGTCTCAAAATCTGACCACAGAAGACACAACCGCCAAATGCAAAGTAACAGTACTGAACAGACATTGCACATTCTGAGAGAGCCTTTGGTGGTCTACATTCAAATATGAGATGATATGTGAGAAAATACGATGACGATAAACGAATACTGAGAAAGTTCCTTCAGTTTCTTATTTGAAAGAGGACTCATTATCAAGAAACCATAAAATATGGAATATACAGTCAATATCCTACATATCACTAAATATTATTCTTTTTCTTCTTATTTATGAAATAAAGTTAGAGATAAACTATTCCGCATTATTCTTGCGTATGCCTTATTGTAAATTCAACAGTCCTCTTTCCCATTCAGTTACTCGGAGAAGCCGATACTACTATCATATATTATTTTCCTCTATCTGCATTCTATTACGTATCGAGACTGAGCAATTTATGTTATCGCAACTAGTCAGTGACCGAGGCACACACTGAAAACTAGTAAAAAATCGACATGACTAGTCCTCAAAATAGAATACAACGAATTGAACTGCTGACAGAAGCCATGAGCATTAAATGAGCAGTAAGCAATACATAATAACTAAATATGCTGAAAAGTAATTCTTTTATGATGCACAATGTCCCTCCATGTCAGCACCACACACATATCGCTAAAATATGTGATAACCTTGAATTAAATACGATTATTATTTGTTGGCAGCTTATCAGGACTAGAAAAGTATACAGAAAAAATTGCAAAAATGTTTGAACAAAAGCCATGTATTTCCTTCCAAGCTGCCAACAGCTCAAATTAATTACACATCTAGCAACAATATCGGAAGTTGTTCAAGTGTGAATATTCCAACAATGAAATAAGCCAACAGATCTGATACATTATTTGTCAAGTTTAAAATGTGAGCTTACAGCAAACATCAACTGTCAGGTACTATGCAAATTAAAAGAAAGTGTAACATTTAGTTTTCTGTGCAAAGGTGAGACCACCCCCCCCCCCCCCCCCCCCACACACACACACACAAAGGAAGAAAGAATTTATAACTAGTTAAAGAAAGACATTGGGTATCAATTCAGACTGGTATTCCTACACTAATGACTAGCAAAGGGCACTAGCACACATACAACAGGACAACAAAACACCCTGGTGTCACACCCCAGTCCACTTACATTCCTCTTCACACTCTATTGCTTTTGTGTGCGCATTTGGTTAATGTAATCACTAGAGAAAGTGTTTTTTGAGCATTTTCACATTTTGGCTATACATTTACTAGGTCAGTCACCTACTTGCCTACAACCTCCACACGAGGCATTGATGAGATAATTCTCCTAAAGGAACTACAGAGAAAGTAGACGGAGATAGTTCAGTATGGGAATGTAGTAATACGTAGCAATTACTTACCTCAGTTATTATTTGCTTTTTATGTCTTAAGTGTACAGCAGTTTCACAGATTCATACATCAGAAGCATTTCACTTTTATTTACAAAGCATAAGTGTGGGTACTGTAAATGTAAAATAGTTCTACATTTTTCTGTTTATAGATTAAAAACATTTTTCCTTATGTATCTGGCAAACAGTGTTAAATAATTCTTTTTACGTATTCTCAAGTCAACATGTTCCTCCTCTTGTTGTTACCAAAGGTTGAAGGAGAAAAAGAAAATTCTACGGCTTTTGGAAACCTGCTCATTCTTTTGCTACATTTGTAGTTTTTACACTACACTTACTTTTGTAAAATGCAGTGCGAAGATCAGTAGTAGGAAGTTTTATGAAGTGCACAAAATGCAAATACATCAAAACAAAAAGTGAGTTCCTAAAAGCTGAAAAATTGGGGTCGGTGAAAGTCAAACTGAGGTCTCCCTTCCCCCTCCCCCTCACCCCCCTACAGCCTCTGCTGATGGCATGGGAAAAACCAGTAGACTTTGGAATGAGTTGAAAGGTGTAAGAAACACTGTAAGTATACTGTACACCATCTCACAAGGAAAAACTATTTTTAGTCTATAAATGGCAAAATGTGAAAGTCCGACTTACAGTATAATTATAGAACCACCATTAATGACGCTCTGTAAATAAAAGCAAACACGTACGTTGCAGAACATTATTAAATTGCAGATCACTTAAGACAGAAAAAAGGAATAATAATTGAGATATATACCCCACCACAGAAGGTGCCCATCCGAACAAACATATTCATTACCTATCCACGAGGCACTATAACAGCCGAGAATCTTCCACAGCTCAAGCGTACAGTCAGAACTGTGGCAATTATTCAGACACCGGCATACAGAAGCGTGCAGAATTGCAGCCGGGCACTCATATCGTGACTCGGCAGTCGGGAGGTACTGCCGCCGCCGCCACGACCGACGTCCGACCGTCTGTTGCGGCATCCGCCACGGCAACACCGTGGTGTACCGGCGGCAGGCCCACTACTACGTTGCCGCCGAACTGGTGATACTGCACATGCAGCTGGCGGTGCACAGCTTGGGCGTGGTGGTAGTCACTCGGAAGCACCGCCTGCTGCTGGTTCTGGTTGTGCTGCTGCAGCTGCAGCTGAAGCGTCTGGTGGAAGTGGAGATTCTGCTGCTGCTGCTGCTGCTGGTAGCTGTGGTGGTTGCACAGCTGTCGGCTCTGGCCCTGAGGGTGGTGGTGGTGGTGGTGGTGGTGGTGGTGGTGCTGCTGCTCCAGCTGCCTCTGCTGCTGCAGTTCGTGTTGCCAGCGCTGCTGCTGCTGCTGCTGCTGCTGCAACTCGAGCTGCCGACGCTGCCGCAGATCCTGCTGCGACTCGTGCCGGTGCTGCGGCTGCGGCCGCTCGCGGAAGTGTTCCAGCTCGAGGTGCGCCTCCCGGTGCCCGTCCTCCGGGCACTCGCCCTGCCGCCGCTCGAACTGCGTCCGGTGGCAGTGGTGGTGGCGGGCGGCCTGCGCACCCTGTCTGTGGCAGTGCTGCGGGAACGGCGCGCGGGGGACGCCGGGCCGGATGCGCCCCGGCACCGCCCCGACGCCCGGCACCTCCCGCTCGGCTTCGGAGGCCGAACTGCGCGCGCAGTACGACTTGGGCGGGAAGGGCCGCCCCTCCAGCAGCGACACGTCCACGTCCAGGTCGCGCTCCACCACCTGCCACGACCACGGCTCGAATATTGCCCAGCTGCGTGAAGTCTGCCGCAGCCACACTCGTCGCTGTATGTGGAACCGCCAGCCTCTCAGGTAACTGCACACACAATTCCGCCGATCGATAATCTGGCGGTCATTTCCCTTGTCTGCAAAAGTGCAGCCTCGTATGGTATTTATTTATTGATTGATTGATTTTTATTGTTGTAGAGACCTCAGAGATCATCTGAGGCATTACAAAAGTCAATATTACACAGTATAAATGTTACACAAATAATTACAAAAACAAGAAAAATATTACACAATATCAATATTACACAAATAATTATGGTACCTTCACACAAATACAAAACAGAGAAACTTCTGGTACAAACTGATATTGCATAGTAAATTTAGCTAATTACAGACTTACTCATATATAGAAGCATATAAAAACTGATCACAAAGTGTATATTCTTTGCCTCCCTTAAAAATTCATCAGTTTCATAAATGCTGAGCTCAAGAAGAAATTCTTTTACTTTTTTTTTGAATTGTTGAATTGGAAGATCCCTGATATCTTGGGGTATGGCATTAAAAATTTTTATGGACTTGTATAAGAAACACTTTTGTGTTTTTTTATAGTTACATTGGAAAGAAACTAGGTCTTGCTTGTTTCTTGTACGAAGTGTCGTCGGTCATAGTTCTGTAAATATAATAATATAGTACGTTTCTAAATTTTTCCATTTATAGATTAAAAACTTTTTTCCTAACAAATCGACATTCGAGCATCACGACGTTTCAGCTTTTAGAAACAGACTTTTTGTTTTGCTGCTCTCGCACTATTTGCACTTCACTTTTGTAAAACTTTGTACAAGTCATCTCCGTGGCACTTTCCGACACCTGCGCTGCCAGTTATGCTGCCACGTTTTCTACATCCTCCACCACCACAGCACAAGGATCCTGCCACGAACGGTTACACCGCTGTACACGAGATGCGAGCATCCCACCCTCTGGAGCTCCGGTGGTGGGTGCACATTTGTGCACTGAGACCGTTTTGTGTGTTTGCCAGCTGAGTAACATTTATAGATTTTCACAGTGGCCAGGGCTCAACATCTTCTGAATAGACATTGTGCCGAATTGTGACAGATTTATAAATCTCTTGTATCTGTATATATTTCTACAATCAGATTAACTGTTAGCAACTGACACTGCTAATTTGACGACAAAGTTATGTATTATTTTTACTACATGATATTATATGTCGAATAAACTAGTATCTGAATACTCTGTTCACGAACAGCATCTGTTCCTTGCTCCTGTATCCACTAACGAACTGCACAGTGTGCAAAGGAAGCTGTAACTGTCTTCGTGTAACTCTTACAAAAATGAAATGAGGTGTAAAGGATACAAGTAAGTGCAGAAAAAGGAAAAAAGAAAAATCAAGTTGCGTTAATGAGCAATGAAGTCCCTTTTTTATTTCAACCTTTGCTAACAACACAAGGAGAAAAGTATATTGGCTTTTGAATATGCAGAAAGGCATAATTAACACTGTATATCAAATATAGAAAGGATAATGTAATTAATCTATAAACAGGAAAATTTAGAAACGATTTATGAATTTTATATTTACAGAAGCACCACTGATGATGTATTGTAAATGAAAGTGTAATGTGTCTAGCGTAAAAATTGATCAAATCACAATATGCTTAAGACAAAATAAATAAATGCACAAATAAAATAAAAAATAAATGAGACAATTAACTATTAAGTATTACTACATTCCCTTATTGAACTATCTCCATCCACAATTTTACAATACTGATATTAGACGATTAGGAAATGGAGGTCTAGTACTTAACCCAGACAAATTTGTGTTCTAAGGAGAAATGTGAACAATAGATGCTGCCAAGTTAAGAGATACATTTAATATGTGCTTCCACAGACACTATTAGGACTTCTGTGTTTATTTACTGGAATGCCTGGAGGATTGAGCACTCTCCTTTGTTTTGATGGTGTGGGCGATCAATGAGGATGAGGTACAGAAGTTGTTTAAGATAATGGCCTGACATTTAATGTAAATAACTGCTGGATGAGGAGGCACAACAAGGAAAAAGGACAGATGTATATGATACCTGACACTTAGTGGGAAGCAGCAGAAAATGATGGAAAGTTCCAAAACCTGGGGAGTATAAAATATAAAAATGGAAGATACGACAGAGAAATCAGCGAACATGCTAGGCAAGCTGATAACTTAAATCTCACGAGAAGTGTGAGAGGAATGTTACCGAACAACAAAGAAGTCCCACAGAAACGTTAAAAAGGTGCTGTACTAAACATATTATATACCAGTTGCCTTGTACACTGGAGGAAACTGGGTTCTGAGGAAAAGAAAAAAAGCGAGGTGCAACCAAGTGAAATGAAGTTTTCGAGAAGCTGGGTAGGTGTAACAAACAAGAAACACTGGTGAGATAAGACTGAGAAACAAAGATTAAAATGGTATGAACATGTTAACAGAATGGATGAGAAGAAGATGTCTAGTAATATGCACACTATGAAGATGTAGAGCAAGAGACTGAAGGGAAGGCTATTAGAGAAGTGGTGAAAAGGAGTTGAGGAAAGCATCCAGTAGAGATGACAAAAATGGATCGGACTAGGGACAGTGAGGTGATGGGGATGCTTGTGTGTGTGCATGCATGCACTTGTCCCTTCTATGCCTATGCCTCTTCTATCCCTGAGTAATGATCTGCTGTCATACGCATACACCCCAAATAATGTTCTTCTCGGGTATGCAGCCGGATCATAACGTCTTCATGACACAATATTTCCGCGGTCCAACTGGCCGCCATCTTCAGGTGAGAGTGCAGGTGCACGATCTCGCCGGAACTGACTTCCTAGCACAAGCTGCGGTCCCTATATAGGCCGCAGGAGACCCACAACGCGTGCGCGAGAAGGTGCCGTAACTGCCCTCTAGCGCAGTAAACATACCGTGCCGCCAGTGGTGGAAATAGGCGAAATCGAGATATCGCTGTCAAAAATTAAAAACTTTTTAATTCCGATGATCGAAACACAGACCGTTGTTTTTTGATGTCAGATAACACCGGGTCCCAAGTCTTACTTAAAAGATAGCCCTTGTCTCTATTAATAAGATTGTCAGATAAACGAATCTCTATGGATTCTTTTAAAACACAGTCCCAATAGCGAGATGCAGGGGCAACCATTTGTGTCTTGTCATAGAGCATTCTGTGTCCCTCAGTGAGACAGTGCTCCGCCACTGCAGATTTCTCAGGTTGAAGCAGCCGTGTGTGCCGCTGATGCTCAACACATCGGTCCTGAATGGTCCGGATTGTCTGCCCAATATAAGCCTTCCCACAGTGGCAAGGGATCTTGTACACACCGGGCTTCCTCAAACCCAAGTCATCCTTTACAGAGCCAAGGAGCGCTCTAATCTTGGCTGGCGGACGAAAAATACTTTTGATATGGTATCTTTTCAGAATTCTTCCTATATTCGAGGAAATGCTCCCAGCAAAAGGCAGAAAAGCCACCGATTTGCAGGTATCTTCTGGTGGTGCAGGCGAAGGTCCAAACTGGAAAGCACGATGGATCTATTTATCTGTATAGCCATTCTGCTTGAACACAACCTTGTTGTTGTTGTTGAGGTCTTCAGTCCTGAGACTGGTTTGATGCAGCTCTCCATGCTACTCTATCCTGTGAAAGCTTCTTCATCTCCCAGTACCTACTGCAACCTACATCCTTCTGAATCTGCTTAGTGTATTCATCTCTTGGTCTCCCTCTACGATTTTTACCCTCCATGCTGCCCTCCAATGCTAAATTTGTGATCCCTTGATGCCTCAAAACATGTCCTACCAACCGATCCCTTCTTCTAGTCAAGTTGTGCCACAAACTTCTATTCTCCCCAATCCTATTCAATACCTCCTCATTAGTTACGTGATCTACCCACCTTATCTTCAGCATTCTTCTGTAGCACCACATTTCGAAAGCTTCTATTCTCTTCTTATCCAAACTAGTTATCGTCCATGTTTCACTTCCATACATGGCTACACTCCATACAAATACTTTCATAAACGACTTCCTGACACTTAAATCTATACTCGATGTTAACAAATTTCTCTTCTTCAGAAACGATTTCCTTGCCACTGCCAGTCTACATTTTATATCCTCTCTACTTCGACCATCATCAGTTATTTTACTCCCTAAATAGCAAAACTCCTTTACTACTTTAAGTGTCTCATTTCCTAATCTAATTCCCTCAGCATCACCCGATTTAATTTGACTACATTCCATTATCCTCGTTTTGCTTTTATTGATGTTCATCTTATACCCTCCTTTCATGATACTGTCCATTCTGCTCAACTGCTCTTCCAAGTCCTTTGCTGTCTCTGACAGAATTACAATGTCATCGGCGAATCTCAAAGTTTTTATTTCTTCTCCATGGATTTTAATACTTACTCCGAATTTTTCTTTTGTTTCCTTTACTGCTTGCTCAATATACAGATTGAATAACATCGGGGAGAGGCTACAACCCTGTCTCACTCCTTTCCCAACCACTGCTTCCCTTTCATGCCCCTCAACTCTTATAACTGCCATCTGGTTTCTGTACAAATTGTAAATAGCCTTTCGCTCCCTGTATTTTACCCCTGCCACCTTTAGAATTTGAAAGAGTATTCCAGTCAACATTGTCAAAAGCTTTCTCTAAGTCTACAAATGCTAGAAACGTAGGTTTGCCTTTCCTTAATCTTTCTTCTAAGATAAGTCGTAAGGTCAGTATTGCCTCACGTGTTCCAGTATTTCTACAGAATCCAAACTGATCTTCCCCGAGGTCGGCTTCTACTAGTTTTTCCATTCGTCTGTAAAGAATTCGTGTTAATACTTTGCAGCTGTGGCTTATTAAACTGATTGTTCGGTAATTCTCACATCTGTCAACACCTGCTTTCTTTGGGATTGGAATTATTATATTCTTCTTGAAGTCTGAGGGTATTTCGCCTGTCTGATATATCTTGCTCACCAGATGGTAGAGTTTTGTCAGGACTGGCTCTCCCAAGGCCGTCAGTAGTTCTAATGGAATGTTGTCTACTCTGGGGGCCTTGTTTCAACTCAGGTCTTTCAGTGCTCTGTCAAACTCTTCATGCAGTATCATATCTCCCATTTCATCTTCATCTACATCCTCTTCCATTTCCATAATATTGTCCTCAAGTACATTGCCCTTGTATAGACCCTCTATATACTCCTTCCACCTTTCTGCTTTCCCTTCTTTGCTTAGAACTGGGTTTCCATCTGAGCTCTTGATGTTCATACAAGTGGTTCTCTTATCTCCAAAGGTCTCTTTAATTTTCCTGTAGGCAGTATCTATCTTACCCCTAGTGAGATAAGCCTCTACATCCTTACATTTGACCTCTAGCCATCCCTGCTTAGCCATTTTGCACTTCCTGTCGATCTCATTTTTGAGACGTTTGTATTACTTTTTGCCCCCTTCATTTACTGCATTTTTATATTTTCTCCTTTCATCAATTAAATTCAATATTTCTTCTGTTACCCAAGGATTTCTACTAGCCCTCGTCTTTTTACCTACTTGATCCTCTGCTGCCTTCACTACTTCATCCCTCAAAGCTACCCATTCTTCTTCTACTGTATTTCTTTCCCCCATTCCTGTCAATTGTTCCCTTATGCTCTCCCTGAAACTCTGTACAACATCTGGTTCTTTCAGTTTATCCAGGTCCCATCTCCTTAGATTCCCACCTTTTTGCAGTTTTAATCTACAGGTCATAACCAATAGATTGTGGTCAGAGTCCGCATCTGCCCCTGGAAATGTCTTACAATTTTTAAACCTGGTTCCTAAATCTCTGTCTTACCATTATATAATCTATCTGATACCTTTTAGTATCTCCAGGGTTCTTCCATGTATACAACCTTCTATCATGATTCTTAAACCAAGTGTTAGCTATGATTAAGTTGTGCTCTGTGCAAAATTCTACCAGGCGGCTTCCTCTTTCAATTCTTAGCCCCAATCCATATTCACCTACTACGTTTCCTTCTCTCCCTTTTCCTACACTCGAATTCCAGTCACCCATGACTATTAAATTTTCGTCTCCCTTCACTATCTGAATAATTTCTTTTATTTCATCATACATTTCTTCAATTTCTTCGTCATCTGCAGAGCTAGTTGGCATATAAACTTGTACTACTGTAGTAGGTGTGGGCTTCGTATCTATCTTGGCCACAATAATGCGTTCACTATGCTGTTTGTAGTAGCTTACCCGAGTTCCTATTTTCCTATTCATTATTAAACCTACTCCTGCGTTACCCCTATTTGACTTTGTGTTTATAACCCTGTAGTCACCTGACCAGAAGTTTTGTTCCTCCTGCCACCGAACTTCACTAATTCCCACTATATCTAACTTTAACCTATCCATTTCCCTTTTTAAATTTTCTAACCTACCTGCCCGATTAAGGGACCTGACATTCCACGCTCCGATCCGTAGAACGCCGGTTTTCTTTCTCCTGATAATGACGTCCTCTTGAGTAGTCCCCGCCCGGAGATCCGAATGGGGGACTATTTTACCTCCGGAATATTTTACCCAAGAGGACGCCATCATCATTTAATCATACAGTAAAGCTGCATGCCCTCGGGAAAAATTACGGCCGTAGTTTCCCTTTGCTTTCAGCCGTTCGCAGTAACAGCACAGCAAGGCGGTTTTTGTTATTGTTACAAGGCCAGATCAGTCAATCATCCAGACTGTTGCCCTTGCAACTACCGAAAAGGCTGCTGCCCCTCTTCAGGAACCACACGTTTGTCTGGCCTCTCAACAGATACCCCTCCGTTGTGGTTGTACCCACGGTACGGCTATCTGTATCGCTGAGGCACGCAAGCCTCCCCACCAGTGGCCAGGTCCATAGTTCATGGGGGGAGTAATGGACCATCTGAATTAAAACACGTAGTGTAATTAAAGTAGCCTGCATTGTAATAATGAGGAAATAATTATAATATGAAATCCAAAATTGTACAGTACTATAAGAAAATTACAAATTACACAAGGATATAAAACTAATTTAAGATACCTCAAAAATGTGTGTAAATACTAATTTTATGTGTATAATTGTAGGTATATTGTATTGTATATGATTTTTGCTGACGAAATCCACACAATGTAAATTGTTACATGGATTAATAAAGAAATCAATCAATCAATCAAGCTAAGCTGCAAGCACTGTGCTGCATTCTACGCAGACACGACAACTGATAAGCTGTCTGTCCACACGAACAACCAGTGACGACCTGTGGTCGACAAACAGGTGGATCAGCCCGTTGCTGAACACGCTACCCGACACACTGTTCTTCAGTTCGATGACTGCTTCACAGCTTGTGTCATCAGGATCCTTCTCACTGACACCAGCTTTTCTGGATTGTGCAGGTGGGAACTTTCCCTCCTGGCCTCAACTTTCCTTAGTCTTTGTCCTTACCTTCTAGCTCCTTCCGTGTTCCCATCCCTGCACTAGACAGTCCTCTATTCTACCCCTCTCCTTTTCTGCAAACTCCACCCCTGTCCTCAACCTAACCTCCTAATTGCACCTAGCTGCCCTACCCTCTCTTCAGCTTGTCCCTGTATGCTCCCAGAAGCGGCACTTTACCATCCCCGTACCCCTACCCCTACCGTGCTATCCCCCCCTCCCCGCCCCAGTTTCCTCCTTACCCCCACCACCCAGTTGCGTTTTCCATCACATGCAGCTGCTCACGACGTAGTCTCGGCAGCCGGAAACTGTGTTCATTTGTGCGTGAGCTGTGTTTGCGTGAACACGTGTGTGTATGTTCTCTCTCTGGCGAAGGCCTCGTTGGCCGAAAGCTCGTTGTCTGACAGTCTTTTTGTTGTGCCTACTTTCCACTCGGCGTGTCCACTATATGGTGAGTAGCAACTATCCTTTTCGTAATACTGTTACATTCCGTCCAGGATTTTCCACTGTTGAATACTACCTCAGCAAACAACACGTTTTTCCCCGACGATATGATCTGCTCACAATCTGACCACAAGTTATTTGAGATTGTCATCACATTTATATTACTGACACAGTAAGACGATTTGTGGTTCTCGATTCATTGCCCGAGTTCCAGGCTGCCTATCTAGGTGTCCTCAGTGGCAACAAAAAATTTGAAATGCTGTCATAATTTACTTGTCGAGCGGTATAATCGTATGTTAAAGGCCTAAGTACATCGTGAGACAAGTATTACATTCAGAAACTGCATCTACGAGTACATCTCAAATTACTCTGACTGTATTCATCCCGCATTTCAGAATGAGAGCAAGAAAATTATGAAAATGGTGAAAGGAAAAAAAGTTTATCACTTACTACATTTTTGCTGGTCTTGGAATAAAACTACTGCATAACACATGACTTTTAACCTGTTTCTTCTTTACTGCTAACTCTATTTACAACACTTTCCCAGACAGTACCCGTATGTACCACTTAATGTACCTTTACAATTACATAATAGTACAACACATAGTTCAGGATTTATGAGATGGATGAAAAGCTAGATTTTGCTTAAAAATAACCCAGACTATATTCGTTCAGTATTTCGTAAAGAAAGCACTTAGCAACTTACAACAAACTTCAAACATAGTTTAAAACCTTTTCTAAACTACTACTCGCTTACATGCTTAACTTCAAATATTCAATACATTAACTCATTTGTAAAGTAAACAGACATTTGAAGTTGTTTTATATGAGGGAATTCGATTCTTTAAGGAATTGCCAATATACTGGATGGAAACTAATACTCAGTTTTCCTGTGACTGGAAGAAAATCATTTCATTAATGCATCACTGACTCCTCAATTCAGCTACTAAACTGCCATACGTCAATGCCCGTAACTGCTTGTGGCAGATGTTATCAATGAATGTTCCAAGGCATGTGCAGCAACTGCCCCTCATAAACTAGGTATAATGAAATTTCAAATCCAAAAATTACTCAAATGTGGAATTATGAATTCTTGTTGCCACACAAATGAATCACATGTAATCAGAAAGTCTACCAACAATTTGACAATCATGGGCAATAGTCTCTCAAGATACCTGTCATATATATTTAAAAACTACAGTATACCCCCGATTATTCAGGGTAATGTGGGGGAGAAGATCTACGAATAATCAGAAAACATGAATAATTGAGATATTTTCAAACATGTGTTCATTGTTTGAAAGTTTGTTCAAGTTCTGTGGGTAGGTACTGTAGGCCTGTTTATTTCTTAGAATAGCCTGTGATATTAGATGCTTCTGATAGCAACTGACTGGTTTTTTGCACGACAGTTTGAATTTTTCTTGTAGCAGTAATAACATTATACTAAAACCCCTCTGGGCACATAAGCTAGAAAAGTATCCACACATTGCAATGCAGTACAGTGACTGTCAAGGTCATGTCTTCACCTCCATTTTCCTATTCACTGTGCTCTTATTTGTTTTGTTGTGAAGCAGTGACCACAATTTCATCACCACTAGTGTACTTGAAGCCAGGTTCACAGGCACTGATCTTCATCCACTCATTCAAGTTTTCTTCTATGACATCTTCAAAGCCATTTAACCCAGTTGCCATATTCATTATTTGTGCAGTTGTTATTTCTTCATTACTGAAACCCTGAAAATTGCTTTCTACTACGTCTGGAAGAATTTTCTTCCCTTGACTTCAGAAATCCTACACATGGCATCCAGAATTGTCAACTTCTTCCATAGCACCACCAAATCATCCTCATTAACAAGCATTCTCAGTAGGCAAGCCGTGTAGTGTTGTTGTTACCAACTCAGTTATGCCTTGGTCCATTGGCTTTATAATGACCATCACATTAGGCAGTAAAAACTTGGTTACAATGAGACCATCATCATATATGAGAATCCTCTCATTGGGTTGTGAAGAAGCATTATTAAGCAATAAAACAGCCTTCTGTGGCAATTCTTTCTCTTCTAGAGATCATCAAACTTGTGGTACAAAATGTGTGTGAAACCAGTTTCTGAAAATTTCACTATCCATTCATGCTCTTTTTCAGTTGTAATAATGCATAGGGTGACACTCAGCTGTGATATACGAGGGTTGGAACTTAAGTAGTTGCAACTATTTATCCACAACCGACACAAAAGAGTTACATGTTTGCACCTGTTACTTTCCTTCAAAGTAGTCACCAGTGTTGTGTAGAGCCCGTTGGCAGCGATGTGGAAGGGGTAGTATACTGTTAGCAGAGCCTGTTCTGTTGATGGTTCCAATGGAGCGGTCTGCTACCTGTCGTATCTCTTGAACAGTTCTGAAGCGAATGTCACGAACTGGTTCCTTCATCTTCAGAATCAAGTCAAAGTCACAAGGACTTAAGTCCGGGAAGTATGGTGAATGGTACAGTACTGCCCAGTCCCACCGCCCGAACAGAACAGCCACAGTTTGCGCTGTATGTGCCCGCGCACTGTTGTGCAAAATAATGGGTGGGTTGCGCACAGTGTGTCGCCGCTTCTTTCATAAACCTGGTCGCAAGTGATGCTCCAAAAACAAACAGTAGTACTGTGCATTGACGGTCTGCCGTGGAGGAACGTAATCAGGGTGTATACGCGGACAAGGAAAAAAATTCCCAGATTTCCCAGTTAAAAACACAGTTTCTCCCGGGTGGAAATACACTTTTTCTGTGTTATGTGACATATTTTTCCTCGGAACTGTAAAACTTATCAATCGTTTGAATGGTTATTGTTTTCTACACCGGCGTAGAATTTCTCAGCCCTTTAGAAAACGAAACTCAGAAAAAAAGATAATGTACGCTGCTTATTTTCGTATTACAAAAGTATAAATTCAAATTCAACCAAACACCTCATGTTACTTTCCGAAGCATTGAAATCGAGATTGCGATGCGCTTTTGTAAGCCATTCATACCTCATGTCACGTGATCTCGCCAGCCAATACAGCGGATATTCAGAGCTTAGGACACGCAATGTACTCAGCCAATAGCATTATCACTGTTAAGTAGCGTGTACACACAAATAGGGAAAGTTAATGGTGTAAATTAATATACATAGTGTTGCTTCAAGAAAAGCAGAGCTTTCACAAGTAATATTGGTCTCAGAGACTATTAAGCTGCAAGAGAAGCTAAACTTTCATGTATAACGTTGATCTTTTATGCACGTGTTACACTTTAGGATACATCACACAAATGTGCCACTAAAATTTTTAATACGGACTTAAATGCCTGATCTTCTGGGCTCAAAATTTTTTCTAAACGGTTGTCCTCAAATAGTTGATTTTTAAATGAACTAAGTGTGATAAAAGAACCAAGACATCAGAGAAATTTCGGGAACCATACTAAAATGCATAATTCAATTTAAAGTGCCCATCCGTATGTCCAGATTCGGTTGTAAATTTTATTGGACTAGCAGTACTGTATTATCTTATTTTTGGTTCTTTATTATGGCATAATACCATACGTGCTGTAAGATGAAAACATGCTCTTTTGAAATGCAGCGAACAGTTGAAACTAGCCAATAGTGTGGAATTAAAGACTTCATTTCAAATAAATTGACTGCCTCAGCCGAAAAGATTAATACAGCCATAATTCTTTAGCAAACAAACAAAAATAACTTCATTGTTCTGCAAGGCGATTAATGCTTGACTGAAATTGCTGCCCGGGGCAGATACCGCTGTTTGCTCCCTGCGAATATGGCAGCTTGTGTGCGCCAGTAAAATTTTTCCGGGTAGCATCTTGCTGCTTGCTTCTACAGCTAATAGCCACAGTTTTGTAGCCAGAAGCGAGAGAAGGTACATGTGCAAATCAAGTGCGCATGCAATGGGCCCGCTCGCAACTGCTCACACGAATCTAATGTAAACAGTTATGACGTCATGCTCACCGGAGGCAATTTGTTGTCATGAAGCATTGCGTAGTCTTCCTAAAGCCTTTGACACACTTTGCTACTGGCCGACGCTTCTATGAGCACTGTGTTTTGTTGTGTACATGGCGCATTTCTTTTGCAACTTAAGTTTTATTTTAGTTTTTTTCTCTCGTTCATGTTTTATTACTGCAGTATTATTCTGCTGTATCGGGATGCAGTAATATCCTTTGTTAGATTATTATTTCTTACCAGTCAAAATAACAAAAAATTGGTTGAGAACAAAAATGAAAAAAATCCCGGAATTCTAAAAAATTCCCGGGTTTTTCCCGGTTTTCTTCCGGTTGTCCCGGGTCATATACACCCTGGTAATGCATTAGGATAACACCATCACAGTCGTACACAAGAACCACCATAACTTTAGACAGGTCCACTCGCACCATCAACAGAACAGGCTCTGCTAAGGGTATACTACGCCTTCCACATCGCTGCCAATGGGTTCTACACGACGCTGGGGACTACTTTGAAGGACAGTAACAGGTGCAAACATGTAACTCTTTTGTATCGGTTGTGAATAAATAGTTGGCACTATTTAATTTCCAACCCTCGTTCTTGAACACCTAGGTTTTATTGATTTTTCAATCACTACTATAGTTCAATTCTTTTACCTTGGCGGTTCACGCATGCCCGCCCAGACGCGGGAGAATGCTGCGTTGCCAGTTGCGCACGCCAAGCAAACTTACGTTTACGTTTGGGGGGAGCGCGCAGTTTATGAAGTAAAGCCACCACTGCCACATTAACCCTTTCGGTGCTACAGAGACGTGCTCCCCACATTCCGCGCTGTGCGCAATTTTGTCATCACTGCACTGCTCGCCTGTGCAGACACTGGTGTTCCGACTGCTTTGACACACTTATCATTCGATTTCACAAAAACTATTTGGCCCAAAAATTTGAATTTTACACATCTTCTTGACTGATACCTCCCCCCCATAAATGACTTAATTTTGTTTCGATGTTCAACGCAGTTATTGTGCAGCATTAAATGTAGTAAACCACTGCACGAAATTTTTAAGAGTTTGCAGAGGTAAAAGTCCATAGTGTATACTTTCCGTATGGTTGATTTCAGTTGCCACTAGAAATTTCAAAAATTACCTTCAAATGAATTAAATTCATGAAGTAAGACATTTCGATATTGTTTTTAAATAAAGAAAATATTAAGCACAGAACAAGGATTGAACTCGGAACCTTTCGCTTAGCAGCCAAACACATTAACCATTACGCTAACGCAGCTCATTATTCAATATAGATCCTGGAGGACTTTAAACTGGGACGCAAAATACCGTCAAACATTGTTATGACTATGAATTACTCACGTTTAGTCGAAGTACAATAGGAAATAAACAATTACTGCTGTTCTTTATTGCGAAAAAGCAATTAGTGAGGATGATACAAACACCTTTCCTTGCTATCGCCTGAATTAGGAGGCTTATTGCTTGTTTGGTTTAATTAATTAATAGTATATGAAGCAATTGGTATAAAGAATGTTTTTTCCAAACTTTCTATAAAAGAAATTCTGCTATCAAGACATTGATTTCATTCAGTTGCTTTATTTATGACTGAACGTTTCTAAAACTGAAGACACTCGTCCATGCTCTGTACTGCAGTCGAGCCCTGGCAACGTCGTTCTCTGTTCATTGGCTGACTGTGTTTTGTGACGTTAGATGCGCAGAACAAACCTAAACTCGGCCGCTGTCATAAATGACGCGCACTTTAGTTTCACTTTCTGGTTCCCAGAAGCATTAGTGGTGCAAAAAACTGTTATGCATTCCTTAAATGACTTATATCCAGGAGTACAAACTTTGCTCTTAAAGGCAGTGGTTCTGGTTGCTAGACATTTCCAATACAGACCACTTTTGTCTGCATTATACATCTGGTATGGTGTGAAATTGTTTTCTTGCACAAATTTCTGGAACTCTTCCCAGAAGGAATCAGCTGCTGCAACATTTGAATTAAGCCGCTCTTCTTGCACTGTAAGTTTGTGAATCCTGTGATCTTTCACTCTGGTTAGTCATCCAGATGAGGCATTAAATTCTCCCTCTAACTCAGCTTCAAAATTCAGCTTTTTTGGCACACATCGACCTTAAACAATGACACCTTGTGATCATTTTTGACTAAGCCATTGCGAAAGAACAGTATCTCATTCATCAAATGTAGATTTCTTCATGCTTTTTCTTGCAGATAGTTCTTCAGAATTAGAATCCCATTTCCTGACAAAATCCTGTATTTTCTACCAATTCTTTTTAATGTGCCAAACAGTCTGCATTCCAGTACCAAAACCGAACAACCTGTATTCCAATACCATAATCAGCAATTATAGTTTTGTAGCAGTTTCCCCCCATTCTCATATCTTTCAATTAATATTAATATCAACATGTATCTCTTTCATTTCTCCATCATCTGTTCTTTTAACTTGCTTCATTGACACTTACATATCAATTACCATCAGAAAACTGAGTTTGTTTTCGATTTACACAGAACAGGCTACCTGGTGACAATGGAAATGGTATTCTGTTGCCACATGGCAGTCATTTAAACAATGGAAATGATAGTTATTGCCAAGTGTTGTTTATTCCAGTTTGCTGGAGAAAAATATTGCAAGCTTTTCAGATGCACAAACAATCTGCAAACTAGACAATCCACACACAAATAATCAGGAAGACACTATCTTGAGAACTAACTACTTACCTCTGTCAGCCCCTCCATAAAAAATTACATATTATCACAGGTACATTGATGGCGCTACAATACATCCTAGATAAAAGCAGCTCTGCTCTGTGAGGAGCATGATTTTAATGTTTCTCACTTGCCCAATCTCATGATGGGGAAATTAATTGCCACAAATTCAGCTCTCACTTGAAGGTGCTTTTAATGTCTTCTCGTCATTCATTCAAGTAAAGCGTGCGATATTTTGTGAATGAAGGTGTGTGCAGAGTTCAAGTTTAAATCCATACTGCCTCATTTAAGAAGACTTAAGCAATTATTCCACGAAGATTCCTGAACTCCAAATTTCCTGCAAAACGTGGCATTCAGAAGTTGATAAAATGATGGTTTGGTGGCGATGCCTCTTACTCAGAGTGTAAATGTGAGGCTTCAGTTTCAGCTTCAGAAGCACTGAAAAAACTACCGAAAAAGATACGACAGACGGCTTTCACAACAGACAGGTGTCAAATGTATATCTCGTCACTCTGTACTTTAGTTATCACACCTGAAAGTTTTTTTACGTTTCATGTTTTTGAGCATTACTTCAAGCTTATAGAGAAAGGAGTGGTGCAAGGGGACAGCAATTGTATTGTACAAGTAATGAAGGTCAGTTTCACCTTAATGGCATGTGAATAGCCACGCTAATTACTATCAGTTCACCAGAAATCCTCACACTGTTCACAAATTCCTCTTCACGATAACGAGTTTCATGTGTGGTCTTTGACTGTCGAATTATTTGGTTCAATGTTCTTTGAAACCAATGTCGATACAGATGTTTATCTTAAAATTTTTGAGAACTTGTACTCTCAGTTAAAGGAGCATGTAATAATGTATGATTTTTTGCAGCGAGATGGAGCTAAATGTGCTATGACATATCTCACCTGGCACTGTCTTGTATCACAGATCTTTAACAGAAGGTTGCACAATAATCATAGGTTCCTAGGCACCTTGTTCACATGACTTGTCTACTTGTGATTTTTTTGTATGTGCAGGATAAAATAATAAAAGAAATGGTAGAAAAATGTTAAGAAATGGATGACATTTAATGCAACTACTAAAATCATATTGTTACTTTATTGCACTTGTTAAGCAAATAACCATTTCACAATGATCTTATTACATTTTTAATATGATAGGATTCGGAAAAAGAAAAACAAGTTTTCACCATTCATTCTGTTTTAGGTCGGTTGGTTGATATGGGGGAGAGACCAAACAGTGAGCTCATCAGTCCCATTGGGTTAGGGAAGGAAATCAGCCATGCCCTTTCAAATGAACCATCCCGGCATTTGCCTGAAGCGATTTAGGGAAATATGGAAAGCCTAAATCAGGATGGCCGAATGTGGGTTTGAACAGTTTTCCTCCCAAATGCAAGTCCAATGTGCTAACCACTGCACCACCTCTTTGTTTTAGGATAATCATTAAGAAACTACTCTGTTTTTATTACAATGCTTAATACAGACATTAATATTCCCAAGAGAAAATGTAAAAAAAAAACATCACACAAGAAGTCGTCAAACTACAGGTAACAGCTGCCACAAAAAATGAGATCCAACAAGACAATATGTTTCAAAGGCAATCAGAGATCATAACAAAAAATCAAATACAACATGAAGTGCACCTTAAAACCTATTTCTCATACCATCCCAAAAGCAGAGCACACATTTGTGAATTACTTACAGCTCATTAGCAGCCAGTATTTGCAGTGCTTCAGAGACAAATGCATAAAATGTATAAAACAGCACGTCGTCCCCATACAGGCGTAAATCGACAGGAGCCAGTTTATCCCTGAAAAAATATTTCACTTCACATAACACACTTATTAGAACAATCACAATAAAGAAAAGAATGAACATCTTCAAAAATCAACACTTCAACATTATGGCACTCTAAAGTATTATATACAGGGTGATTCTTATTAACGTTTAATCCTCAGTTCTCTACGATAATTTCTGACACAGTTACTTGCGCGGATGACAGGTGTCCTCCACAACATAAATGATGTATTTGGACAGTTTGAATGGTGTATATGACTGATTTTAGAAGTGTTTTATTTAAATCCAAATATAATACACTTAATACACATATTCAGTAAGGTATACAACAGGTGGTAATTATTTTAGGCAAGTGTTTGTGAACAGCTCCAGTACCTCTCTCATAGCCGTCAACTTGTCATTCTTGCTACAAACACCTCTTTCAGGGATACTATCTAACCTCAGACATCTCAAGTGCACAATCTGAATCAGTTTTCACTCATGCATAAGTAGCACGATTCTAATCCACAGCCATCTGACTTACCTCACAACTTTGATAAACTCTTTCTAGAATGTCTCCAAGGTCCAAACGGATATTAAAAACCAATCCTTTTCCTAGAAAATTTACCACGAACTTCATTTAAGTAAATATTAATTTATTTAGCATCAATACATTTTGCAATAATGGGTGTAACATTTTCATCTGAAAATGACATTGTAATATCTATTTCTTTGTTGTATGAGCTTCATTTTTAGGTGTAGTAATATAACAAGATCTTTTTTCTAACATGGATAGGATATTTACTTTTCCTCCATTTAGATACTCCATCTTTCCCTAAAAGAAATACATGCTACTGAATTACTTCTTCCTGCGATTCATATTCAATATTTTCTGACACTTCATTTTCTGTTACTGAATTGTTACCACTTTCATGCACACAATTCTCATTCCCTGAGTCAGTAATATCAATGTCAGGATCTCCATTACTCATCGCATGGAACCACTCCAGCCGTACATTAAGATCTCTGCTAAACTTTGTCCTAGGCTCTTTTGCCTTAGCAATCTATTCCACAAACTAAAGGTATAGAGAATATTTACTTTTTGCAGATAAGTATTCTAAGTGAAAAGCAAATTACCTGCAATTAGTCTCGATACACCTAAAATTACGCACACGAAAGCTGGATTGACTGTAGGAAAGCAGTAAAGTAACATACATTTACTTTGTTCCAGATTGTAGCACTAGTGCTCATGCAGATGACCAATGTCCTCCAAGCAATAATAATGGTTCATAAACAATGCCAATGATGGCTGACGCTAATGTACGGAGAGTTAATGGAAAGAAAATCGTGTGGATGACGAGCAACGTAGGGTTAAAAACCCCAGAAGTGGCTTAGATAACTCTAAACAGATGGCGAATATCGAACGTGTGATGTCACCAGGCGACATACCTTGCCGCACGTGCAGTGGCGGAACCTATCAGTCTCTCACACTCAATCATCACGACCCAAGTCGAGTATTCACTTTTGCGTTGCTCCGGGCTTAAGTGCACAACTTAAGTGCGCGGGGTTCAGGTCTCTAGTCTCAAATCTAGCAAGCAGTATTTTTCGCATTGCTGTGGACAACTATTTGTTTACAATGAGATAATAATCATTTACAGCTTCTGCAGTCGCCGCTGGTTAATTGCAGAGTACAGTACAACAAAAACCTATACCGCATCACGAGTAAACAAGTATAAGCTTCTGATTGCATCAAAACCAGTAAATCATCTACATGTTCTTTACTAAATAAAGCTGGAGGGGGACAGGGATAACTGGAAAGAAACACAAAGTAAGAACAGTTTTTGCTCGGTTACGGCAAGGACAATAATTTCATAACATATACATTTACAACATGTCACATTTCCAACTGCTGCACGTGTGGTGAGGTACGCCACCTGGCAACGTCACACGTTCGACATTTGTTGCCCTCTTTTGGGTATTTCCCGACATCTGCGGCACCGTGAATCTTATATTACATTACTTGCCTCAGCATCATCTACGTCACTTTGAGGGTTTTTAAATGTTAATAAGAATTTTTACACCACCTCCTTACCTCGAATGTAAAAAGGCTCGGAATAGAGGGGAGTAGTTCATGAACTAATAAGCTGTGAAACAAAACAAATCATTAACCAAAATTAAGGCAGTAGTTGCTGTGTTCACCCTCTCTACCAGCAACCCAGCATTATGCGAGTGGCCTACATGGCACTCGCAGGGGCCACACCTGCAGATGACAGCCAGGGGACTCTGTGCGTCCACTGGGTTAACAGGTCACAATGGGAACACCACCTGAGGTCACCGGCACGGAAAGCGTCAGTTGTAGTGTCACAGAATTGTTGACACATGTATTTATACCCACAATCCCAGTTAAAGGTACATTTACCTACAAATTGTTTCTGTATCTTAATGTGCACCATTATTCAACACAATTAATTTTTATTTCACTAGTATTTGATTGTCGTTGTTACTGTTTTCTTATTTCATGCAGAGCAAGAGAATGCCACACTTGGCTGGGATTCATCCACTCTATTGCAGACCAGTCACTGTCAAGCCTACTGTGTGGGCCAAAGATGTTGATACGATGGGCTGCAAGACACTATGTAGATGCTGTTTTTTTAACATTAATTATTGTTAATTGTTTTTTCTTGTTTCATTGGAAGAATTTTCTAAGAAAGGAATGGGAACATGTAATCTATCTCTGCTGGCCAACATGTAACACAAATGGAGAAAATATATTAATATATTAAATATATACTAATATTAAATATATTAACATATTAATAAAAAAACTGGACTACATTTTATGACAGCAATGAAAAAGCAATTGCAATTAATTTTTTTTTTGTGAGTTAGCCCCCTGTTCTAAAAAACTGTTAACCAACCTACTATTTGAGATTTTTATTTATAAAAACAAAGATGATGTGACTTACCAAACGAAAGCACTGGCACGTTGATAGACACACAAACACAAACATACACACAAAATTCAAGCTTTCGCAACAAACTGTTGCCTCATCAGGAAAGAGGGAAGGAGAGGGAAAGACGAAAGGAAGTGGGTTTTAAGGGAGAGGGTAAGGAGTCATTCCAATCCCGGGAGCGGAAAGACTTACCTTAGGGGGAAAAAAGGACGGATATACACTCGCGCGCACACACACACATATCCATCCACACATATACAGACACACACACATATATATATTTTGTCTTTAAATATGTCTGCTTGTGTCTGTATGTGTGGATGGATGTGTGTGTGTGTGCGAGGGGAAAAAAGGACGGGTATACACTCGCACACACACACATATCCATCCACACATATACAGACACAAGCAGACATATACAGAGCCTCAACTAACATCTCTGCCCAAACTCCCTGCCTCCGCACATGTCTGCCTGTGTCCGCGCATGTGTGGATGGACATGTGCGTGTGTGCGAGTGTACACCCTTCCCCCCCCCCCCCCCCCCCCCCCCTCAAGGCAAGTCCTTCCGCTCCTGGGACTGGAACGACTCCCCACCCTCTCCCTCAAAACCCAAATCCCTTCGTCCCTCCCTCTCCCTCCCACCCCCCCCCCCCAACGAAGCAACCGTCCGCTGCGAAAGCCAGAACTCCGCGTGTATGCCTGTGCTCGTCCGCCTTCGCCCGGCAAGTCACATCATCTCTGCTTTTATATATATATATCAATATAATGGAAGGAAACATTCCACGTGGGAAAAATTATATATAAAAACAAAGATGAGGTGACTTACCGAACAAAAGCGCTGGCAGGTCGATAGACACACAAACAAACACAAACACACACACAAAATTCAAGCTTTCGCAACAAACTGTTGCCTCATCAGGAAAGAGGGAAGGAGAGGGGAAGACGAAAGGAAGTGGGTTTTAAGGGAGAGGGTAAGGAGTCACTCCAATCCCGGGAGCGGAAAGACTTACCTTAGGGGGAAAAAAGGACAGGTACACACCCGCACACACGCACACATCCATCCACACATACAGACACAAGCAGACATATGAGTTTGGGTAGAGATGTCAGTCGAGGCAGAAGTGTAGAGGCAAAGAAGTTGTTGAAAGACAGGTGAGGTATGAGTGGCGGCAACTTGAAATTAGCGGAGATTGAGGCCTGGCGGATGATGAGAAGAGAGGATATACTGAAGGGCAAGTTCCCATCTCCGGAGTTCGGATAGGTTGGTGTTGGTGGGAAGTATCCAGATAACCCGGACGGTGTAACACTGTGCCAAGATGTGCTGGCTGTGCACCAAGGCATGTTCAGCCACAGGGTGATCCTCATTACCAACAAACACTGTCTGCCTGTGTCCATTCATGCGAATGGACAGTTTGTTGCTGGTCATTCCCACATAGAATGCATCACAGTGTAGGCAGGTCAGTTGGTAAATCACGTGGGTGCTTTCGCACGTGGCTCTGCCTCTGATCGTGTACACCTTCCGGGTTACAGGACTGGAGTAGGTGGTGGTGGGAGGGTGCATGGGACAGGTTTTGCATCGGGGGCGGTTACAAGGATAGGAGCCAGAGGGTAGGGAAGGTGGTTTGGGGATTTCATAGGGATGAACTAAGAGGTTACGAAGGTTAGGTGGACGGCGGAAAGACACTCTTGGTGGAGTGGGGAGGATTTCATGAAGGATGGATCTCATTTCAGGGCAGGATTTGAGGAAGTCGTATCCCTGCTGGAGAGCCACATTCAGAGTCTGGTCCAGTCCCGGAAAGTATCCTGTCACAAGTGGGGCACTTTTGTGGTTCTTCTGTGGGGGATTCTGGGTTTGAGGGGACGAGGAAGTGGCTCTGGTTATTTGCTTCTGTACCAGGTCGGGAGGGTAGTTGCGGGATGCGAAAGCTGTTTTCAGGTTGTTGGTGTAATGATTCAGGGATTCCGGGCTGGAGCAGATTCGTTTGCCACGAAGACCTAGGCTGTAGGGAAGGGACCGTTTGATGTGGAATGGGTGGCAGCTGTCATAATGGAGGTACTGTTGCTTGTTGGTGGGTTTGATGTGGACGGACGTGTGAAGTTGGCCATTGGACAGGTGGAGGTCAACGTCAAGGAAAGTGGCATGGGATTTGGAGTAGGACCAGGTGAAACTGATGGAACCAAAGGAGTTGAGGTTGGAGAGGAAATTCTGGAGTTCTTCTTCACTGTGAGTCCAGATCATGAAGATGTCATCAATAAATCTGTACCAAACTTTGGGTTGGCAGACTTGGGTAACCAAGAAGGCTTCCTCTAAGCGACCCATGAATAGGTTGGCGTACGAGGGGGCCATCCTGGTGCCCATGGCTGTTCCCTTTAATTGTTAGTATGTCTGGCCCTCAAAAGTGAAGAAGTTGTGGGTCAGGATGAAGCTGGCTAAGGTGATGAGGAAAGAGGTTTTAGGTAGGGTGGCAGGTGATCGGCGTGAAAGGAAATGCTCCATCGCAGCGAGGCCCTGGACGTGCGGAATATTTGTGTATAAGGACGTGGCATCAATGGTTACAAGGATGGTTTCCGGGGGTAACAGATTGGGTAAGGATTCCAGGCGTTCAAGGAAGTGGTTGGTGTCCTTGATGAAGGATGGGAGACTGCATGTAATGGGTTGAAGGTGTTGATCTACGTAGGCAGAGATACGTTCTGTGGGGGCTTGGTAACCAGCTACAATGGGGCGGCCGGGATGATTGGGTTTGTGGATTTTAGGAAGAAGGTAGAAGGCAGGGGTGCGGGGTGTCGGTGGGGTCAGGAGGTTGATGGAGTCAGGTGAAAGGTTTTGCAGGGGGCCTAAGGTTCTGAGGATTCCTTGAAGCTCCGCCTGGACATCGGGAATGGGGTTACCTTGGCAAACTTTGTATGTGGTGTTGTCTGAAAGCTGCCGCAGTCCCTCAGCCACATACTCCCGACGATCAAGTACCACGGTCGTGGAACCCTTGTCCGCCGGAAGAATGACGATGGATCGGTCAGCCTTCAGATCACGGATAGCCTGGGCTTCAGCAGTGGTGATGTTGGGTGTAGGATTAAGGTTTTTTAAGAAGGATTGAGATGCAAGGCTGGAAGTCAGAAATTCCTGGAAGGTTTGGAGAGGGTGATTTTGAGGAAGAGGAGGTGGGTCCCGCTGTGACGGAGGACGGAACTGTTCCAGGCAGGGTTCAATTTGGATGGTGTCTTGAGGAGTCGAATCATTAGGAGTAGGATTAGGATCATTTTTCTTCGTGGCAAAGTGATACTTCCAGCAGAGAGTACGAGTGTAGGACAGTAAATCTTTGACGAGGGCTGTTTGGTTGAATCTGGGAGTGGGGCTGAAGGTGAGGCCTTTGGATAGGACAGAGGTTTCGGATTGGGAGAGAGGTTTGGAGGAAAGGTTAACTACTGAATTAGGGTGTTGTGGTTCCAGATTGTGTTGATCGGAATTTTGAGGTTTTGGAGGGAGTGGAGCTGGAAGTGGGAGATTGAGTAGATGGGAGAGACTGGGTTTGTGTGCAATGAGAGGAGGTTGAGATTTGCTGGAAAGGTTGTGAAGGGTGAGTGAGTTGCCTTTCCGGAGGTGGGAAACCAGGAGATTGGATAGTTTTTTGAGGTGGAGGGTGGCATGCTGTTCTAATTTACGGTTGGCCTGTAGGAGGATGCTCTGAACAGCCGGTGTGGATGTGGGAGAGGAAAGATTAAGGATTTTTATTAAGGATAGGAGTTGACGGGTGTGTTCATTGGCTGAGTTGATGTGTAGGTGAAGGATTAGGTGGGTGAGGGCAATGGATTGTTCAGTTTGGAACTGGTATAGGGACTGATGGAAGGAAGGTTTGCAGCCAGAGATGGGAACTTTGAGTGTGAGGCCTTTGGGGGTAATGCCAAATGTCAGACAAGCCTGAGAAAATAAAATATGCGAGCGTAATCTGGCTAGGGCGAAGGCATGTTTGCGGAGGGAATGTAAATAAAACGTAATGGGGTCATTGTGGGGGTGTTGTGAGGGTGACATGGTATTAGAAGGTGGAAAGTGTAACATGAGGTGAAATGAAAATGAAAATAAAAATATATGGGGAGAGATAAAGGTGAACCGGAAAGAAACTGGAGATCTGGAATGAAAAAAGGCGAAAAGGTGTTGGTTACAGATGGGCTATGTTGGACTTGGGTTGGTAGACAACGATGTGCATAAAGGTTAGGTGGTTGTGTTGCCGCCAAAACACGTTAAAGGACGGAGAAATTCGGGAAAATTTCGAAAAAACTGCGTGTAGTATATTAAATGGAGTGGTATTGTGGTGGCAGATTATGAAAATGAGGCTAACAATTGTCTGACGAAGAAATAATGGCGTTAAAACCTGTGGGAAGCGGCTAAAAATGATCAGTGATGTGGGAAAAACGGAAATGGAAATAAAGCGAAAGTTATTAGAACTGGCCGAAATGGTTGTTTAAAAGGTGAAAGGAGCTGTTTGTGAACTAGAAACGGTGGATATTATAGCGGCGGTAGTGCTGAAAGCGGCAAAAAAAAAATATTTTTATGGTTATGGTTTGGAAGTGGGTTACGTATTATTGAGTATATATATAGGCGGGATAAAATAGTATAGCAGATTACGGTAAAAAGGAGAAGGTGAATACAAAGTGAAACTACTGGCAAAAACAGAAAGAGGAAAATAAGACGACAGAAAAGATTTCGAAATGCAACAGTGACAATAACAAACGTAATTGTTGGATTCAAATTAATGATATCAATATAATGGAAGGAAACACTCCACGTGGGAAAAATTATATATAAAAAACAAAGATGAGGTGACTTACCGAACAAAAGCGCTGGCAGGTCGATAGATACACAAACAAACACAAACATACACACAAAATTCAAGCTTTCGCAACAAACTGTTGCCTCATCAGGAAAGAGGGAAGGAGAGGGGAAGACGAAAGGAAGTGGGTTTTAAGGGAGAGGGTAAGGAGTCATTCCAATCCCGGGAGCGGAAAGACTTACCTTAGGGGGAAAAAAGGACAGGTATACACTAGCACACACGCACATATCCATCCACACATACTGAAACAAGCAGACATATTTAAAGACAAAGAGTTTGGGCAGAGATGTCAGTCGAGGCAGAAGTGTAGAGGCAAAGAAGTTGTTGAAAGACAGGTGAGGTATGAGTGGCGGCAACTTGAAATTAGCGGAGATTGAGGCCTGGCAGATGACGAGAAGAGAGGATATACTGAAGGGCAAGTTCCCATCTCCGGAGTTCGGATAGGTTGGTGTTGGTGGGAAGTATCCAGATAACCCGGACGGTGTAACACTGTGCCAAGATGTGCTGGCTGTGCACCAAGGCATGTTTAGCCACAGGGTGATCCTCATTACCAACAAACACTGTCTGCCTGTGTCCATTCATGCGAATGGACAGTTTGTTGCTGGTCATTCCCACATAGAATGCATCACAGTGTAGGCAGGTCAGTTGGTAAATCACGTGGGTGCTTTCACACGTGGCTCTGCCTCTGATCGTGTACACCTTCCGGGTTACAGGACTGGAGTAGGTGGTGGTGGGAGGGTGCATGGGACAGGTTTTGCATCGGGGGCGGTTACAAGGATAGGAGCCAGAGGGTAGGGAAGGTGGTTTGGGGATTTCATAGGGATGAACTAACAGGTTACGAAGGTTAGGTGGACGGCGGAAAGACACTCTTGGTGGAGTGGGGAGGATTTCATGAAGGGTGGCAGGTGATCGGCGTGAAAGGAAATGCTCCATCGCAGCGAGGCCCTGGACGTGCGGAATATTTGTGTATAAGGACGTGGCATCAATGGTTACAAGGATGGTTTCCGGGGGTAACAGATTGGGTAAGGATTCCAGGCGTTCAAGGAAGTGGTTGGTGTCCTTGATGAAGGATGGGAGACTGCATGTAATGGGTTGAAGGTGTTGATCTACGTAGGCAGAGATACGTTCTGTGGGGGCTTGGTAACCAGCTACAATGGGGCGGCCGGGATGATTGGGTTTGTGGATTTTAGGAAGAAGGTAGAAGGTAGGGGTGCGGGGTGTCGGTGGGGTCAGGAGGTTGATGGAGTCAGGTGAAAGGTTCTGCAGGGGGCCTAAGGTTCTGAGGATTCCTTGAAGCTCCGCCTGGACATCGGGAATGGGGTTACCTTGGCAAACTTTGTATGTGGTGTTGTCTGAAAGCTGACGCAGTCCCTCAGCCACATACTCCCGACGATCAAGTACCACGGTCGTGGAACCCTTGTCCGCCGGAAGAATGACGATGGATCGGTCAGCCTTCAGATCACGGATAGCCTGGGCTTCAGCAGTGGTGATGTTGGGTGTAGGATTAAGGTTTTTTAAGAAGGATTGAGATGCAAGGCTGGAAGTCAGAAATTCCTGGAAGGTTTGGAGAGGGTGATTTTGAGGAAGAGGAGGTGGGTCCCGCTGTGACGGAGGACGGAACTGTTCCAGGCAGGGTTCAATTTGGATGGTGTCTTGAGGAGTCGGATCATTAGGAGTAGGATTAGGATCATTTTTCTTCGTGGCAAAGTGATACTTCCAGCAGAGAGTACGAGTGTAGGACAGTAAATCTTTGACGAGGGCTGTTTGGTTGAATCTGGGAGTGGGGCTGAAGGTGAGGCCTTTGGATGGACAGAGGTTTCGGATTGGGAGAGAGGTTTGGAGGAAAGGTTAACTACTGAATTAGGGTGTTGTGGTTCCAGATTGTGTTGATCGGAATTTTGAGGTTTTGGAGGGAGTGGAGCTGGAAGTGGGAGATTGAGTAGATGGGAGAGACTGGGTTTGTGTGCAATGAGAGGAGGTTGAGATTTGCTGGAAAGGTTGTGAAGGGTGAGTGAGTTAACTTTCCGGAGGTGGGAAACCAGGAGATTGGATAGTTTTTTGAGGTGGAGGGTGGCATGCTGTTCTAATTTACGGTTGGCCTGTAGGAGGATGCTCTGAACAGCCGGTGTGGATGTGGGAGAGGAAAGATTAAGGATTTTTATTAAGGATAGGAGTTGACGGGTGTGTTCATTGGCTGAGTTGATGTGTAGGTGAAGGATTAGGTGGGTGAGGGCAATGGATTGTTCAGTTTGGAACTGGTATAGGGACTGATGGAAGGAAGGGTTGCAGCCAGAGACGGGAACTTTGAGTGTGAGGCCTTTGGGGGTAATGCCAAATGTCAGACAAGCCTGAGAAAATAAAATATGCGAGCGTAATCTGGCTAGGGCGAAGGCATGTTTGCGGAGGGAATGTAAATAAAACGTAATGGGACAGTTATTAAAAAGGTATTAAATGGCAAAACCAATAGTTCATCATTCATATAGGTAAAAAGTGGTAAAGATATAGAAAACGAAGAGTTGCGGCGTCAGAACGAAAAGTGATACATCGCTCAGCAATGAAGAAGGACGTAAACCGCTGGCGTTACGTGGTGAAAACAAATCAACTGATGAAACAGTAGGTCTGTAATTAAGCATAAAGCCACGTAACACTGCAACAGGAACTGAAATACTAGTGCAGAGACAAAAGATGATGATCAGTATTTTCAAGCCCATCAGCATTTATCCAGAAAGGACAATACACATACATGTTAACACTGTGTACAAAAGATCACTGTAACAACTTTTATCTAATGATTCTTTCAGTTTCGGAGGGGCACCTTAAAACAACATAATTAGACATTTTCTATTTCCTTATTCATTAGACTCTAAATGACAGTAAAATCACAACCTTTAATAAACAATGAAAACTCCTGGTTCGAATATCAACAATATTAGTTGATTACATTAGTGAATGTACCAGGAAGGAGGCTTAACAAACAGTGCAATGGGAGGTACACATTGCCATGTGCTTCACACAGTGGTCTGCAGAGGAACGATGCAGATGTAGTAGAGATTGCTTAACACTTAGGCGCCGACACCCGTAAAAATACAAGCGTGCGCGGCCTGCCCAAAAGTCCAACGCCTGTAATTTTATGGGCATGTGTTCTCGTTCTTCCCCTTCCTTCCTGTGTGTGTTCTTAGGGCTCCCGCTTGTCTGCGAGGCGCTGCATGGACTGTAGTTCAAGTATTGGTCACTAGATGGTGCGGGCATGCTGTGGAAGGGTGTGCTTCCCCTTTTATTTGTCGGGTTTTGTGAGCGCCGATTTTTTCCCGCGCGGTCTCAGTAGTGTCAAGATGGCGAAGCGTGGCTTCACGGACGAAGAAATTGCTCGCGAGTTATATCGTGATTTAGAAGAAAGTGGCATTGATTTGTCAGAGGAAGATATTGTAGATGACTCTGATGATGATGTGGACTACGTTCAAGAAGTAGTTTCTGGCAGTTCAGGTAAAGAATTCTGACAACAAAACATGTATAATTTTTGTTCAGATTTTCACTAAAAAAACTCTCAGTACATAATTTTGATTTTATTTGCAAATACTACTCTTCTGATAGATTCAGGTGTCCAAGTACTTCAGCAGCAAGTAATCCCGTCGATATTGTGCCTGAAGAACGAGCGAAACTGACAGCGAGGGGGAAGCCGAGACCTGCACGCCGCTCTGATTCTGAGGAAGGTTGGACGACTACTGATCGTGCACCAGATATCGATCTAGTCTCAGGACAATCCGGAATATGCAATATTGTCAGTTTAGACCAGAACAGTGCACTTCTAGAATTTTTTTCATATTTCCTGACAGACAGTATGATGAAACATATAAAGGAACAAACTAATCTGTATGCTCAACAATGCATCAGGAAATCACGAAGCACAAATTCCCTTTCACCCACCTGCTCATTATCAAAGCGGAAAGGAGTTACACTTATGGAAATAAGGAAGTCTCTGGCAATTGTAGTCCATGTGTGTGTAAGTGTGAGGCCGCCACATATACGAGAGCACTGGTCCGAGAACCCTGTTGTGTCGTGTAATTTCTGTCCAAACATCTTGAGCCGTGGCAGATTTCTTTCTATTTTGAGAAACTTCCACATTAACGATAATTCCTTAGCTAAGAGGAAAGGAGAAACTGGCTAGGACCCACTGCACAAGGTGAGACCCCTCCTAGATAATGTGTGTGCTAATTTCCTGCGTGCGAATACACCATCTCAAAAAATTACAACAGATGAAGGCATGTGTAAATTTCGAGGTCGTGTGTATTTCAAACAGTACATGCCACAAAAACCAAATAAATAGGGTATGAAACTGTATGTGTTATCCAAATCTGACACAGGTTACATCTGGAATTTCTCTGTTTATGCGTGTGAAAGGTCTGACACAGTGACTCTGGTAAAGACATTGCTTGCAAATCTGTCGGAAAAAGGCTACACTTTGTTTACGGACAGATTCTACACAAGTCCAATTCTTGCTTCAGAACTGGGAGCTGCAAAAAGCTGCCCTTGTGGGGACAACAAGAAAATCTCGGCAGGGACTGCCTCGTGCTATAAAAGATCCGAACCTTCAGCGAGGTGAACTTATTTTCAGGCGTAAAGGAAATATGTTAGCACTGTGTTAGAAGGACGAAAGAAATGTGCATATGATAAGTACAAGGCACACTGCTGAGATGGTCACTTTCACTGATCAGAGAGGAAGAGAGAAGTCAAAGCCAGCCTGTGTAGTGGACTACAACAAAAACAAGTTTGGTGTTGACGTATCGGATCAGCGATTGTCATACGGCACATTTGAACATCGAACTGTGAAGTGGTGGTGAAAGTTGGCATTCCATGTTATACTAATGGTGATTGTAAATTCCTGCATATTATACAATAAGGTTACTGGAAAACAGCTCACAACATCTCACTTCATGACAGTTATCTGTGCAGATCTTGCACAAAGCAAAGATCTTGAACCCTGACCTGGTCCATCTGGACTCTCAAGACTATCAACTGGAAATTATTTCCTGGAAAAGATTGAGACAGAAGTAGGTAAGAAACAGAAACAAAAACAGTGTGTAGTGTGTTCTCTGAGAGGAAAAAAACTGACTGGAAAAGTGTGGCGAAAAGACACAACCTACCAGTGTAGTGAATGTAAAGTAGCATTTTGCAAAATGCCGTGCTTCAAAATTTACCACACAAAGATAAAATAGTTACAAAAGGTTACTGTAGATAAGATATACTGTATCCATCATAATTACAATTTTAGTGTAAAATAAAAAAAATTTCCTTCTAAAAAATACAGTGAATATACTTTTGACCAATTTTTCCTTTTTTCAAAAACAATGTTATAATAATAACGCTTGTCAAAAGTATGTATTAATTCAAGAGAAAGGTATTCTATATGGTTTTAAACAAGAAAGTCTAAGTTTTTCAATAAGAGTAATTTTATTGCTATAACTGAAACCTTTCATGAGTTGTAGTAGTTTAAAATACGTTAAAATCAGCCAGTCTTTATGGTAGACAGCCGCATGCAATTGCTCAGGACCCAAAGTGTTAAAAACCCTCATTTAACCAATTCTTGACTACTGTTTAACGAGTCAGAATAAAGGTAGAGGAGGAAGACTCAAAGATGATGTGGACACAGATTTAATTATCAATGTGAGGGCATCACAAAAGTCCTCAATCAAATCCCACTGGAGGGGGCAGCAAGAATGGTGCTGTGGCAGTGATAAATCTTAAAAAGTAGTGAGCCACTGAGGTTGCACCAAGGGTAAATCCTTAACGCTTGCTTGCAGAAAAGTCTTGGTGTACGAGTTCTGTTCAAAAAATTCCAGAAATTTGTCCACAAATTTTTTCTACGCTTACCTTTGACTTATTGACCACAGTCTCCTTCGAAATACTCTGCTCCACAATTGATACTCCCCTGCCAGTGCCGCATCCACTTCCAGGAGATGTCTCTGAATGTATCTTGCTCGATCGCACGAAGTGCCATCTGCGAATTTTCTTATATCTCGTCTATCGTTGCAAATCTTCAACCTACCAGCAGGGTTTTCAACTTTGGAAATAGAAAAAGTGCACAGGAGTCAGGTCTGGAGAGTATGGAGGATGAGGCAGGACAGTGATATAATTTTTTGTGCAATAGTCACACACCAACGAGGATGAATGTGGATGTGGGTTATTGTGATGCAAGAGCCGTGAATTGTCTCGCCACTTTTCAGCCCGTTTCCTTCTCAAATTTTCTCACAGGTGTCACAACACGCCCCGACAGTACCATCGATTAACAGTTTGTCCCTGTGGCATGAGTTCATGATGAACTAATCCTTCAATGTCAAAGAAAAATATCAGCACGGCTTTGACATTTGACCTGACCTGACGAGCTTGTTTTGGTCTCTGAGAAACTTTCCCGACCCACTGTGAAGATTGAACCTTGGTCTCAACATTACAACTATACACCCACATTTCACCACCAGCTAAGATTCTCTTAGGCAACACTTTCTCATTTGTGCAATCCAAAAGCTCTTCACAGATTACAAGGCAAAGGTCTTTCTGCTCTTGACTCATGAGCCATGGGAAGAACTTGGTGGCAACACGATGCATTCCAAGATGCTATGCCAGGATTTCATGGCATGATGCAAGTGAAATGTTACATTCGTCTGCAATCTCTCGGACGGTCAGTCTTCGATCGGCACGCACAATTTTGTTGACATTCCTGACAGGAGTGTTGTCGGTGGATGTCGAAGGGCATCTGGAATGAGGGTCATCTTTAGCTTCAATCTGGCCATTTTTAAATTATGATAACCATCCAAAACACCACATATGGCTTAAGCACTCAGCATCTCAGTCTTCCTGTATCATCTGGTGTGTTGACGTAAAGGTTTTCTCGAGTTTCACGCGAAATTTAATGCAGGTGTGTCGCTCCTGTAACACTGCCATCTCGAAGTTCACAAACTGTGTGACACAATGTTCTACTCAATACAGCACTGAACAATAACTAACAGGCATGCAACAATGAAACTTCTGGCCGTTACACATTAAAAACCAGTGTGTGCAGGGATGCCAACAACATTTTGCTCCAACAGCCATGGGCATAAAATTACAAATGTTCTGGAATCTTTTGAACAGATCTTGTATTTTAAGTTTGAGAGAAAGAAAAGGTTGTGTCCACAACTGTACACAGATTTGAGAAGCCTTACTCTCATAACTCAGCTCAGCCTATTCTCTCATAATATCCTGTGAACTGTCGATGAAGGACAACAGGCAGGCAGATTCTATATTCTTAGATTTCCACAAACCGCTTGGCACAGTGCCACAATGCAGAATGTTAAGATCTGAGAATACAGAATACGTTCTCAGATATGCGAGTGGCTCCAAGACTTTTTAAGTAACATATTCTTGTAATTCGTCCCTGACAGTGAGTGTTCATTGCACAAAGGTACTGTCAGGAGAGCCTCCAGGAAGTGTGGCGAGAGCGTGCTCACTCTCTATATACGTAAACGATCTGACGGAGAGGGCACGCAGTAGCCCGCAATCGTTTGCTGGCGATGCTGCAGTGTACGGGAAAGTGTCGTCGTCCTCTGACTGTAGGAGGATACGGGAAGACTTTGACAGAATTTCTATGGGGCCCAGCCTGATGAATTGAACTTGCTCTAAATACAGAAATCATAAATTAATACAGATGATTATGAACAACAATCCTATAATATTCAATAACATTATTACTTGGGTCTTTTTTGTGACAGTCATGTCAATTAAATATCTAGGTGTAATGTTGCAAAGTGACACAAAATGGAACGAGCATGTAAGGTCAGTTGCAGAGAAGGCGAATTGTCGACTTTGGTTCATTGGGAGAGTTTTAGAGAAGTGTATCTCACCTTTAAAGGAGACTGCACCGAGAACAGTCGTGCGACCGATTCTCCAGTACTTCTCGAGATTTTGTGACACTCACTAGATCAGGGTAATGGAAAACACTGAAGGAAATCAGAAGTATACTGTCAGATTTGTTACCACTCGGTTTGATCGACACACGACTATTACAGAAATTTTACGGGTAGTCAAATGGAAATCTCTCGACAGAAGAATGCATTCCTTCCTCAGAACACTATCGAGAAAATTTAGGGAACTGACATTTGCGACAGACTACAGGACAATCCAACTACCACCACCACCACCACCACACATCTCGTGTAAGGACTGCGAAGACAGGATAAGAGAAATCAGGACTCACAGGAAACGTACAGATAGCAGCTTTTCCCCTCACTTTATTTGCGAGTGGAACAGGAAAGGGAATGACTAGTAGTAATACAGGGTACCCTTCGACATGCACTGTATGGTGGCTTGTGGAGTATGTACAGACATGTAGACCTCTTATCACAGTACAGCCACAATTCCATCCTACTACAGGTACGGTCACATGTTAGAGCAGTCATATTACACTCCAGCTGAGCTGCAGTAACTTTGCAGTAGCCTACACAGCGGTGACTATCAGCTATCAGTCTACTCTCGTGAAAGGTCACAGCAGCTTCAAGCTCGGCCTCCGAGTTCTCGAGCACACTATACATTGCGACATAACACACCGACAGCTTCGACAGCTGCTCCAGTATCCGAAACATTCAACTGCTCCTTCAGAGCAGCAGTGCCTCAGAACTATCTGGGAGGGAATCGTACCTCAGGCACACCTGCTGTTCTCGCTACACAGCTCTGCACCCCTTACTCTTCTGCTCGCTCTCCTGTCATTAACTACACCATTCCTCCCCTGTCTGGAGCTCCCCCCCTCACCCACATTTCTTTCTGCTCCCCACTTTCCACCCTCCTCCCACCCCTCCCAAAGGAACCAAGTGCACAGTGGTTCTGACACTGGACAGCTTTCATTTCCCCTGATGGCCAATCCTATCGTGCAGATTAACCCTTTCAGAGCTGAATTTTTTTTTCTGGAGGAAAGAAAATTTTTCTTATGTGGCAATGCTCTTACATGACTTTTTAATGATTTTAGATCCAAGATTTATACAAAAATATGTACCTATTTTCAAAACACACTTTGTTCACTTGACTTCATTTTATGGACTAAAATGCCTACTTACAAAAATTCTATATTTAACATATAGTAAAATGATCATCAATAATTACCATGCAAAACAGCACTAAAAATATTGAATTATACAGTGGAATATAGCGAACCAGCCACATCTGTGATCCTGGTGGTCATGAGCTGATGCACACTGTTACATTCACTTGCTGATAGTTCTTTACAGATACCCAACAGTTGGCAGCACTTGGGCACAATGAAAAGGCTGAACATTTACAAATGTGTACCTCCAGTTTCTACTGGGAAAAAACACCTCTTTTGTAGCTAAGGGAGTAAAAGTTAATGCACCCAGTTGTAGCCAGAGGGTCTGGAAGGGTTAAAACACAAAACCTCTTGCACGGAGTCTTGCAAATGACTGGGATCACAATATGTTTAGTATTCAACTTTAACTCCCTTAAAAATACAAGTGTGCCTAAACTAACAAAAGGGTACTGACTTATTTTATAGGCGGGCTCTCTTGATATTTACCTTCGTTCATGCGCATGGTGTTATGTTTCCTGCATGACTCTTAGTAGAGTACAAGTATCAGACACTAGATGATACAGGCATGCTGCAGGTGTGCACATGTGCTTGTGCTTGTGCTTGTGCTTGCGCTTGCGCGTGGGGGGGGGGGGGGGGAGTTATTTTTGCAGTTGCACATTTTATTTCAGTTCTTGTAACCTAAATTTCATTAATTTGATGAGACAGTTTGACTGATGATGATACTGCTCACACATTATCTTGTGATCTTGAGGTTAGTGATGTAGGTTTTTTGGAAGTTAGGCAGATGATGGAGCCCCTTAGGGAAATAGCGGAAAGGTCGGGGAAGAAGGCCAGTGTTCACTCTGTCTGCTTGCCGGGGGGTCTCATCCGAGATGTGGAGGAGGCCCTGCCGGCGGCGATAGAAAGCACTGGGTGCACCCGACTGCAAATTGTTGCTCATGTCGGCACCAATGACTCCTGCCGTCTGGGTCCAGAGGTCATCCTCAGTTCATACAGGCGGTTGGTGGAGTTGGTGAAGGCGGAAAGCTTCACTCGCGAGGTGGAATCTGAACTAACTATTTGTAGTACCGTTCCCAGAACCTATCACGGTCCTCTGGTTTGGAGCCAAGTGGAAGGCTTAAACCAGAGGCTCAGACGATTCCGCGGAGATCTGGGGAGCAAATTTCTCGACCTCCGCTATCGGGTGGAGAAATGTAGGGTCCCCCTGAAAAGGTCAGGTGTGCACTACACGCAAGAAGCGGCTACAAGGGTAGCGGAGTACGTGTGGAGTGCACATGTGGGTTTTTTAGGTTAGAGAATTCCCTCCCTAGGCCCCACAAGACGCCTCCTGAGACACAACAAGGTAGTAGTAGGCAAAACGCAGCAGGGAATAACAGTATTAATGTTGTAAAAGTAAACTGCAGGAGCATCTATAAAAAGGTCCCAGAACTGCTCTCATTAATAGACGGTCACAATGCCCACATAGTACTAGGGACAGAAAGTTGGCTGAAACCATATGTAAACAGTAATGAAATTCTAAACTCATACTGGAATGTATACCGCAGAGACAGGCTGGACAGTGAAGGGGGAGGTGTGTTTATAGCGATAAGAAGTGCAATAGTATCGAAGGAAATTGACGGAGATCCAAAATGTGAAATAATTTGGGTGAAGGTCACGGTTAAAGCAGGCTCAAACATGGTAATTTGATGTCTCTATAGGCCCCCTGGCTCAGCAACTGTTGTGACAGAGCACCTGAAGGAAAATTTGGAAAGTATTTCGAGTAGATTTCCCCACGTTATAGTTCTGGGTGGAGATTTTTTTTTGCCGGATATAGACTGGGAGACTCAAATGTTTGTAACGGGTGGCAGGGACAAAGAATCCAGTGAAATTTTTATAAGTGCATTATCTGAAAACTACCTTGAGCAGTTAAACAGAGAACCGACTCGTGGCGATAACATATTAGACCTTCTGGTGACAAACAGACCCGAACTATTTGAAACAGTTAACGCAGAACATGGAATCAGCGATCATAAATCGGTTACTGCATCGATGATTTCAGTCGTAAATAGAAATATTAAAAAAGGTAGGAAGACTTTTCTGTTTAGCAAAAGTGACAAAAAGCAGATTTCAGAGTACTTGACGGCTCAACACAAAAGTTTTGTCTCAAGTACAGTTAGTGTTGAGGATCAGTGGATAAAGTTCAAAACCATCGTACAATATGCATTAGATGAGTATGTGCCAAGCAAGATCGTAAGAGATGGAAAAGAGCCACCGTGATACAACAACCGAGTTATAAAACTGCTGCAGAAGCAATGGGAACTTCACAGCAAATGTAAATATAGCCAAAGCCTTGCAGACAAACAAAAATTACGTGAAGCGAAATGTAGTGTGAGGAGGGCTATGCGAGAGGCGTTCAATGAATTCGAAAGTAAAGGTCTATGTACTGACTTGGCAGAAAATCCTAAGAAATTTTGGTCTTACGTCAAAGTGGTAGGTGGATCAAAACAAAATGTCCAGATACTCAGTGACCAAAATAGTACTGAAACAGAGGATGAGAGATTAAAGGCCGAAATACTAAATGTCTTTTTCCAAAGCTGTTTCACAGAGGAAGACTGTACTGCAGTTCCTTCTCTAAATTGACAAAATGGTAGATATCGAAATAGACGACAGAGGGATAGAGAAACAATTAAAATTGCTCAAAAGAGGAAAGGCCGCTGGACCTGATGGGATACCAGTTCGGTTTTACACAGAGTACGCGAAGGAACTTGCCCCCCTTCTTGCAGTGGTGTACCATAGGTCTCTAGAAGAGCGTAGCGTTCCAAAGGATTGGAAAAGGGCACAGGTCATCCCCGTCTTCAAGAAGGGACGTCGAACAGATGTGCAGAACTATAGACCTATATCTCTAATGTCGATCAGTTGTAGAATTTTGGAACATGTATTATGTTCGAGTATAATGACTTTTCTGGAGACTAGAAATCTACTCTGTAGGAATCAGCACGGGTTTCGAAAAAGACGATTGTGTAAAACCCAGCTCGTGCTATTCGTCCACAAGACTCAGAGGGCCATAGACACGGGTTCCCAGGTAGATGCCGTGTTTCTTGACTTCCACAAGGCGTTCGATACAGTTCTCTCAGTCGTTTAATGAACAAAGTAAGAGCATATGGACTATCAGACCAATTGTGTGATTGGATTGAAGAGTGCCTAGATAACAGAACACAGCATGTCATTCTCAATGGAGAGAAGTCTTCCGAAGTAAGAGTGATTTCAGGTGTGCCACAGGGGAGTCTCGTAGGACTGTTGCTATTCACAATATACATAAATGATGCTGTGAATAACATCGCAAGTTCACTGAGGCTTTTTGCGGATGATGCTGTAGTATATCGTGAGGTTGTAACAATGGAAAATTGTACTGAAATGCAGGAGGATCTGCAGCAAATTGATGCATGGCGCAGGGAGTGGCAATTGAATCTCAATGTAGACAAGTGTAATGTGCTGCAAATACATAGAAAGAAAGATCCCTTATCATTTAGCTACAATACAGCAGGTCAGCAACTGGAAGCAGTTAATTCCATAAATTATCTGGGAGTACGCATTAGGAGTGATTTAAAATGGAATTATCATATAAAGTTGATCGGCAATCGGCAGTAAAGCAGATGCCAGACTGAGATTCATTCGAAGAATCCTAAGGAAATGCAATCCGAAAACAAAGGAAGTAGGTTACAGTACACTTGTTCGCCCATTGCTTGAATACTGCTCACCAGTGTGGGATCCGTACCAGATAGGGTTGACAGAAAAGAGAGAGAGAGAGAGAGAGAGAGAGAGAGAGAGAGAAGATCCAATGGAGAGCAGCGCACTTCGTTACAGGATCATTCAGTAATCGCGAAAGCGTTACGGAGATGATAGATAAACTCCAGTGGAAGACTCTGCAGGAGAGACGCTCAGTAGCTCGGTACGGGCTTTTGTTGAAGTTTCGAGAACATACCTTCCCTGAGGAGTCAAGCAGTATATTGCTCCCTCCTAGGTATATCTCGCGAAGAGACCATGAGGATAAAATCAGAGAGATTACAGCCCACACAGAGGCATACCGACAATACGAGACTGGAATAGAAGGGAGAACCGATAGACATACTCCAGGTACCCTCCGCCACACACTGTCAGGTGGCTTGCGCAATATGGATGTAGATGTACATGTAGATGTAGAAGTTGATATTGTAGACAACTCTGTTGAAGATGTGAACTACATTAAAGAATAAATTTCAGACAGTTCCATAACAAATGTACAGTACAAAATTCTCGATATTCTTGTTTATATTTACGTCAACATTGTTTTCAGTATGGAGTTTCATTGTGCTTTTATTTTCAAATATGACTTTTTGCAGTAGACTAACGAGAGGAGTGTGCTCATCGAGACACTGTGGGAATGAACTGTGGCAATATTCCTCCAGATACTGCCCTCGCAGAGTGCAAACTGCGGAAAGAATTTTGCACCTTACAAACTCTGAAGAAAACTGGAAAACAACTGATTGTAAGCCAGATACTGCTGTATTTTCTAGATAATCACATTCTGAAAAATCAACTTCAGTATCCCTCAAAATCATATTTTCTAAACAGTAAACTGAGTGCCGAGTCGCAAAATGTGCATTACCGTGCTTTGAGATAAATTGTACATAGCCTTAAATTGTAACAAAAAAGATCCCAAAGTATAATTACAGTACATAAAACAAGCTGTACATTTCATTGTTAAATATTTTTGCATAAAATAATCATGGATTCTGGAAAAACTCTATTAAAGCACCATACATATCCACACAAGAACAACACAGTGCACACCAGTTTAATTTAAGAAGTCTACATTTCCCATAAACGTAAAGCTTTAGTACTAAGATTTAAAACCTTCTAAGAGTTACAATTGCCTAAAATATGAGAAAAATCACCATTTTTTAGCATAGGTTTGAATGCTACAGGCCAGGACTCAAAATGTTAATGAAGTTCTTTTCCATATATAATAGGATTGGAGGAGAGGGGGGGTGCAGTTAATCCTCTGACTAATGTTGTCATAGATTATAGGACATAACACACTGCGACACGCGATGTAGCTGGAAACATTGTAACATCGACCCACATTGTGTGTGCAAGTAATGAATCACAATGATTATCAGTCACAACTGAACTGGTAGACGGTAGTCCACTGTCATAGCTAATAAAACTATCATCAAAAATAGTTGTGAGAACACTGCCACTGGAACACAGGGAGAAGGAGAACAAATAATCTCTGTTGTCTCTGGCATGCTGTGACAACTGTACAAGTAGCAGTGCTCCAGCTCTCTCTTTCTGACATAAATACAATAGGCTGTCACATCACTATTGTCAGTACCACAGCTGGCCTACTAGGGTAATAACGGCAGAGTAATACAAATTGCCGTATTTTGATTATTTTCATTGATTTTCATTTGCAGTTTAGCTGATACCCTTATACAGGATTTCCAGTGAAGGAGTACCCGATTTCAAAATTAAGTCCTTGAAAACTAAGAATGATAGACAATTGCAAGAAACAGTACACTTATTATGAAAGCTGTAAGAATTTTATGCAGAAGTTTCGAAATAGTTCGAAAATCTGCTAACAGATGGCACTGTAATCACAATATGTAGTGCCTATAAATAATGCACCACAGCTCAGAGCTATCATTTCCACTGTCAAAATGCAAAACGAGATTAGTGCACCAAAGGTAGAGGTCAAAATCATGCATTCCATTCGACAACGTGTTTTCTGGTACTGCAATACGACACGTTAGAATACAGTACTGCACCGACAAGGCGCAGTTTTCAAACACGATTTAATGTTCCAAATGAGCCCAATACTAAGACCGTTTGCAAGCTCTTCATCAAATTTGAACAGACAGGCAGTGTGGCTGATGATCTGGTGTGGAATATTCAACCTAGGGAAACTGTAGTTGCTCCTGAAAACGTCACCACAGTTTCTGGGATTATTCAGCAAAATCCAAGGAAATCTGTCCAAAGAATTGCAGCAGAGGCTGCGTCTGGTTTACAGGTGACGCACGCTTCAACCTAAGTGGAGTCATGAACAGACAAAACTTACTATTTTGGGGTTCCAAAAACCCCCATTTGTGTGAAGCAAAACAACTGTATTCTCCCAAAGTTACTGTTTTGGGTTACAGTGTGCAGAGAGGCATTATTTGCCCTTTTCTCATGCGAGAAACAATCATCAGTGAACAGTACATTACAGTTCTGGAACAGTTTACAGAAATAGTCCTAAAGCTTTTGGCTCATTGACAATTATTGAAAATTTAAATTTATTTTCAAAAATCATTAGTAACTAGTGCATAGTTTAACTTAAATTTTGCATATATATGAAATAACAATTTATTAACCCTGACTAAGAATTAAGTAAAAGAAAAACATGGGCTTGATTCAATCTGGTAGTGAATTTTAATTTATCAGATGGAACAAAAACTCAATTTACGCAGTATTTTTAAATGATGAGCGGAGCATTACATTTAGAGTTGTAATACAATTTAATACCAAAATAGAGATTTTGTGACATTTTTTCCACACAACCATATCAGTACAAAGTCTGTCAATCTACACATGTTCATCATTTTGATCTTCATCATTTTTTATTGTATCACCTGATCTAGTAGCAATCTCAGCTGGAAGATTCTTCAAGGAGTGATGTTGACTTGGAGGCCAAGAGATCCATCATGTCCTTATTAGCTGCAGAGATCTTTAGTTGAATTCCATATAGCAGCTCCTGAATGAAAGGTGATAACAATAATAATGATCATCCACTCTCCTTTTGCTTGAGGTTTAAATCCAAGACAGAAATATCTTCACTCATAGTTTCCTTGAAAAATATTCTGAATGGGAGAATTTTTCACCAACTTTTACCATCTTATGTCCAGGCAGTTGATGGGTTGACTGTAAGGAGGTTTTTTCCTGTTGGTGATTACTTCCTCTGAAGCCATTGTGGATAAGAAATCATCTCTCTTCATATTAATAACCTTTGAAATATGCAATCTTCCACTTTTAGGATTTCATAGTTTGGACCCTGTCTTCCAGTGTGTAGATACGTTGGACCTTATTGCTTGCAAATTCAATTATTCCAAATTCAGAATCATTTGGGAGAAACAAATGACCAGATACCAGGTACTTATTATCTATTACACTTGCTGAAAAATCTGGGCCATACACTAGCCTCAAATGAATGAATAACATTATTATACTTCTGTTCTGCCCACAACACCTATCAGAATATAAGATGAAAATAATCTGTTTTAAAAATGTAATACAATTGGAAAGATAAAAAATCTATTCACCAAGCGGTGGAAGGAGCAACACATAAAAAAGTTAAGGAAATGTGCATGCTTTTGAAGCCAGTGGCTCCTTCACCTACTGGAAGAAAAGAGAAGGAAAGACTGCACCATATGAGAACACTTGAGCTTAAATGTGGAAGATCACATGGTGTTGAGTTCATCTGTGGTATTACAACAGTTTTCCTGGTGTCGATCAGCTGAGTATTAATTGTAAACAGGGAACATGAGTAAAACTTTCACACCTTTAATGTTGTAAATAATGACAGTATTTGGAATGAGTGTCATCGTTGGGATAAATCTATTTGCCAATAATGACAAATATGTCTGTTGTTTCAGAAAGTATATTTGTTTAGAAAAGTCAGCTTGTACAATGGGCAGAGATAATGGACTATCACAATTATTACCTGTGACAATGCTGTATATAAATTATCAACTTAACAAGTACTTTAAACAGAATAAAATGGTATTTGTAATAAGATAATATGAAAATGGAGTCTCTTATTCGCAATTAATAAATTAGCTTCATAAAATACAGGTATGAAGCTAGACATCCATGATGACCTTTTGCCTATGATAGTTAAAAGTCTCTTTCATGTTAAAATTTTCCACAAATTGGAAGTTTTAGCACAAAATTGGTATGCTGTGTCAAAAGCTGGTTAACAAACCTTTCTACTGTACCTCACTCAGCCCTGTAAGATTAGTATGTGTCAAGAAAAAGGGACGTTGACTTGAGAAATAGTACTCTCCCCTCACCCTTTACTGTGTAGTGCCTCGAGAATTTCATTTAAGTTCTAGAGACACTCAGCTTTCCACCATTTCGAACACCCGATATCTGAAGTACGAGGGTGAGAGAGTGGAGATGTGTCTACCTTGCCGCCGGTTTCTGTGTGTGCAGGATGGATGTGTATCAGGAGAACGGAGAGAAGACCCCAACTTTTCGACTAAGAAGATTGGGTGTGGAGAGTAAGCAGTTTTCACACATGTACACTGTGCCGATGCCAATGCAGTAACCAGCCACCAATGCCAACCGCACTAGCTGCTGCTCACTGGTGCTGACTCTGCGTACGCTCGCCGATGACGACACTGAAACCAATATTCGACGCCGTTGGAGCTACTGCTGTCAACCGCTGCTGATTACACATCTTCTCTAAGAACATGAATTGATTGTCATTCTCCTGTCTTTATATGCTTGTAAATATATATGAGAGCTGGGGCAATAAGTATAAAAAAGGGATAAGTTAATTGGAGTTACTTGTGCTAGTCATTTGAGAAAAGGCATAGTATCTACTGGGAGTTGGTAAATACAGGTAGACATAGCATCTACTATGTGTAGGCATGATACCTGTTTATATAGTAGGAGTGAGGAGTGAGGAGTGAAAGAGGACTCCAGGGTCTTAGATGGAGTTTCGGAAAGTGGAGTTGACGTGTAAAGTAGATTTTTAATTTTACCAGAGAATGTTTAAGAGTAGGATACATAAAGATGTGTGCTAGGGCAATGAACCAGGAGGGCTACTCAAGAAGGATACGGAGGGCACACTCGACATTTATTGGATGAGAAAAAGGGGGGATAGGCGGACCTATCAAAGGCTGACCAATACTACGCGGACAGGGGCACCAAGAAGGGGACTGACCTACACCGTAGAAGGATACGAATAAGAAAGGGGTGTACCTACCAAAATGGAAGGAGAAAGGGTACTCATAGGATCAACCTGTGTAAGATATAGGTACTGTTCCTAAAGGGGAAAAGGACAGTATCATGACGGAAGTCACACGTTTAAAGGGATGAGTCTGGTAGGTTTGAATTCTGTGCAGCACTAGCACTTTTACGTTTTGGATTCACAACAGTCAGAAGAAGGGAACACTTTTATTTTACCCAGAGTTCCTCCAGTACTTAAGTACTAAGGAAAAGTAGTACGGGAAATAAGAACAAAGCAGTAGAGTATTGATGAGCTATGTACACCTGGAATTTATGAGTAGAAAAAGGCAGAAAACAAAAATTTGGTATGCACGAATTGTCAGAGAATTGAAATGAGCTAACTCCAACAGGGATTGAAAGACACATGTCTTTAAAAAGAGGAATAAGCAATGAGAACAGGCATATTCACTGTTATTGTTGAAAGATGAAGTGTCGTCCTATGTGAACTTACTGTACATGATAATTATGTATAAAATATCGCGTGTTAGAGCTAAGGGGAGGGATATGTAGTGCCTCGAGAATTTCAGTGCAAGTTCTAGAGACATTCAGCTTTCCACCGTCTCTAACACCCGATATTTTAAGTACGAGGGTGAAAGGGTGGAGATGTGTCTACCACTCCACCAGTTTCTGTGTGTGCAGGATGGACATGTATCGGGAGAATACTGCAATAGTGACGGTCGATAGTGCGGACAAGTGTTTGCCACTTGCGCCATAGAAGCTGTATGTCCAGTACAAGGAGCAAGACCACTTTATTCCTTGATGGTGTAAAGACTTTATTTGTTGTGAACAAATGAATTATGTATTGAACTAAAGACACTTACATTTGATTTTCTGGTGTTGGACTTGCTAGAAGTAAGAACTGGTTTTATGGTGGTTATTAAACCAAACATATTGTAATTGTATCTCTTAGTATCTAATGGACCACGATGGGGTTGACTTATGGGAGTTGAACGATTATGTGAAACTTGTGAAGTTGTGTTATTGTAGAGATGAAAATGTAATGGAGTTGAACAAAAAGTATCCTGAGAGTACAGAATCATTTAAAGAGTAGAAAAGAAGTCTATTTTGAAATTCCTTTAACCAGCATAGTCCTCGGGGAAGAAGAGTTTGTGAAGATTGACGCATTCGTCTGACCCGAGAAGAAGATCGGCTGCACACAATATGTGACAGTCTTGCATCCCAGTACCACACTGTCTCGTGTCATCAGAAACCGTTAGAACTGGACATAATTATGCCACCAAGCCTAGTCCAAAAGCAGATTTCCCAGACTACTGCATCCAATTCTGGTGTTACTGATACCAAGAAAAACTGACATAGGAGTACAACTCTTGTCATTCAATACTATCCTGGTCTTGAATGTATTAATCAGCTACTCTGACAAGGCTACGACTTCCTAAAATCGTGCACTGAAATGAGGTCCATTCTGTCTGACATTTTGCCCGTGCCCCTAGAATAGCTTTACATCCCCCTCAAAAAAATCTCAATCTCTGCAATATCCTGGTCAGGTCCAATGCTCCTTCTGCACCTACTTGCCTAGCCTTTGGCTCTTACACGTCACCATTCTCGCTGTAGGCCTTGCCCTTCACACCCTCTTACTACCACCTTATACCACGCCTGTAATTGTAACTACCAGGACAGCCACCCGTAAAATGACACATCTTGTATACTAGCTGTTATGTAAAAATTGTTCGGCCTTCTACGTCGGTATGACTACCACCGAGTTATCAGTCAGGATGAATGGGCATAGGCAGATGGTGTATAATGGTAACACACACTACCCTGTTGCAGAGCATGCTCTACAATGTGACAGTCATGACATCAGTACCTGTTTCACCACATGTGTCCTCTGGATCCTTTCCCCTGAAACCAGTCTCTCAGAATCCCACACATGGGAACTGGCCTTAAAATGTGTTCTTGGTTCTTGCTACCTATCTTACCTTAATTTACATCAATTGCTTTGTACTGAGCAGTTCTTCATTCCCTTTTACTTTTCTGTATCCTTTATTTTCTGACGTGTATTTCCCCCCTCCCCCACACCCCTCTTCCCCATATAATGTACTTAGTTTACCGCTCTTATTAACTCTTGCACGACATTTGGTCTTGCTTATTATCCTATCTTCCAACTTTCAGCTCTCAGTATTTAAAGTCTTGTCCGGTGCAGTCCTCAGCAATCAGTCTTACCTTCTCATCCCATTTGGTAAGTCTCCCTTGCCCTGGTGTTTTGACTGACTTTTCCAAACTCTCCCCATTTCCTAAACCTCACCAGTCCTTTTCCTTCATCCCTCTTCTTCCCCCTTCAACCCTTCTGCTAGAAGAAGGAACCATTGGCTCCAAAAGCTTCTACATTTCCTTAACTTTTGCATGATATAAAATGATATGTTTGTGGTTAGTGTCATTATTTTTTAAGTGCTTCTTGACAGAACTGGTAATATCTTGAGATCCCGTTCCACAATGCGGCTCGTCCCATACAAATGTAAATCCTTCATCAGCACTGAAGCAATGGACTCCCAAATTGTACATGCAGACGTTTATTTTGTAGTAAGCAAGAGAAGTTGTAAACTTCAGAAAAGGCAAGGCCTTTTTGTAGCTCCAATGTGCAAGCGTAAACTATTTGAGGTGTTGTTCTTGTCAGTGAGGAGTGTTGTCCTAGCCTGCTCACCTCACCAAATGTGAAGTTCCTTCTGTGTAACAAGGGCTATTTTCCCAGCCTCATCCGCTACACTGATTTTCATTTTTAAAGAATCATATAGTCGATAAGTATCTTCATTAGGAGGCTTAAAGTGCAAATTAAACTTGTTGATGAAAATCTTTTAATACATTTTCTCTTTTACTTGTTCTACTGCCTACGATTCAGATTTTTTCAAACTAAGGAGGTACATTTTGTGAATTGAAGGTTCAGCACGCAAATACTTTGTCGCGATTATCTGTTCTGGAATAGTCACTGCTGTAGGCTGGAAAAGATTTTACACATGCAATTACACTGCAACAACCTATCATATAGTCTGGGATGTTTTTCAAGGTTATGTGTGATGAAAGAACTTTCTCTTTCGATATAGGAAAGTCCCCTTGTCAGCAGAAAAACACAACATTCTTTTATAAAAGCTATTCATAATATGGTCACACTTAATCATATTTTTTTATGATTTAATGTAGGTAAATTACATAGAGATAGCAGCTTTCTATCCACTGTCACAGACATGCTATTAACTTCACTATTAGTAATCACTTCATCACTGTCAGGATTTTCATCAATCTCTACCCAAACAAAGAACACTGTTCTCACCAGGAACTGGACGTGCAATACTTCTTGAACCGTATTTTTAGAAAGCTTCTTTATTAGATGTACCTTTGCCTAAAAATAAATGTGAATTCCAAATCTGCTCTGTAACTGATACAAAATCTGAAGTTGGGCAACAATTTTGTTTCATTCTTACTACTCATCGGTGCTGGCTTAGAAAAAACTGCCTGTCCTGCATGTAAACAGAGGAACTGTGTACATGATAATAGTCTCTAGCTAAATGTAACATCGGCAATCAAAGGCAGCTATAGTATTATCCCATAGAGAACGATTAATTTGCAAACACAAGTGATATTGTTGCTCCAAATTGCTAAGCATTACAGCCGAAGTTTCTACAATGTGAAAATAAATCAGTGCTTTATAGGATTGTGCAAATAAGATGAACCATAATTTTTTGTAGCTGAACTTTGAAGACACAGTAATAAGGCAGACCTACAAACCGAACATCAATAATAGGGACACTGAAAATAGATACGCCAAAACGAGACAGTATTAACTATGGCAGAAATTGTACCTAATTGTGGAATTGATGCGATACTCTGGAGGAGGGTCCCAGTCGACATCGTGCATCTGCAACGGAGACGAGCGCCATGGCCCGGCAAAACGTTCGTACATCGGCGTCTGACCGAAGTACCCCATAGCGACTGCGTCGCCTTCCAGATAGTGGGAGTTGACGGGGTCGCGACAGATGCCGTTGTCGCCCCGCGCACGCAGCAGGTGCTCTGCCCACAGCTTGAAGTTCTCCGGACTTATCCTGGAGGTGGGGCCCGCCACACAAGAGGCGATCGCCGCAGCTCCTCTGAGGATGTTGCTCGAAGCACCCACCACGGCACTGCCCGCAATGCCCACGCTGGCTGCTCCTGCACCACTGCCAGCTGCCATGTCCTTCCTCACTGTGAACTGTGTACAGAACAACAGTTAGCCCTCCTATTAAAGAGAGAGTGTGTGTGTGTGTGTGTGTGTGTGTGTGTGTGTGTGTGTGTGTGTGATTTCATTTGTTGGTTTATATATATTACTCAAGTGACCAGATTGCCTGCTACAAAACATGGGCTATTTGGTTCTTCCCATTCGATGCTAGTTGCCCTGAACTCCACATTGCTTTTCCGTATTCATGTTCATTTCTGCCCTTTTTCTCGTATCTACCCTGCCCCGTCTCCAACTCCATTTCCTCCTACACGTTACTTGCACTATGCATTTTATTTCTCCACCTGTTTACTTCTCACTCTGTTCTATCATATCTGGACTGGGCCTGTGCTTAACATCTACATCAACATCAACACGATTATTCTGCAGTTCATAATCAAGTGCCTGGCAGAGGGTTCATCAACCACCTTTAATCTACTTCTCTACCATTCCACTCTCGAACAGCATGCAGGAAAAACAAACACTTAAATCTTTTTGTGCAAGCTCTGGTTTTCTTATTTTATTATGATGATCATTTCACCGAATGTAGGTGGGTGCCAACAAAATATTTTCACACTCTGAGGAGAAAGAAGGCAATTGAAATTTCTGGAAGTTCATGTTGCAGTGAAAAACACCTTTGTTTTAATGATGACACCCCAGTTCACGTATCACATCCTTGGCACTCTCTTCCCTATTTCACAACAATACAAAACATGTGGCCCTTCTTTGAACTTACTCAATGGACTCTGTCAATCCTATCCGATTCAGATTCCACATTGCACAGCAATGCTCCAGAAGAGGGCGGACAAGTGTAGTGTAAGCTGTCTTTTTAGTAAACCTGTTACATTTCCTAAGTGTTCGGCCACTAAATTGCAGTCTTTGGTTTGCTTTCTCCACAACATTATCTATGTGATCATTTCAAGTTATTTGTAATTGTAAACCCCACGTATTTAGTTGAGTTTACAGTCTTTAGATTTGCGTGATTCATCATGTAACTGAAATTTACCAGTGCCTTTTTTTTAGTGTTCAAACAGATGACCTCTCACTTTCAATGATTTAGACTCAATTACCACTTTTTGCAACATACAGATACTGTGTGTCAATCATTTTGCAATTCATTTTGATCATCTGACGACATTACACGAAGCCAGATAACAGCACCATCTGCAAACATACCAGGAGTACTGCTGAGATTGTCTCCTAAATTGTTTATGTACATCAGGAATTCTTCCTTGGGGAATGCCAGGTATTACTTCCATTTTCACTTGATGACTTTCTGTCAATTATTACAAACTGTGACTTTTCTGACTGGACATCATGAATTCAGTCACACAACTGAAACAATACCCCATAGGCATGCAATTTAATTAGAAGTCACTTGTGAGGAACAATGTCAAAAGCCTTGTGGAAATCTAAAAACATGTGATCAATTTGACGTTAATTAATGAGGAGGTATTGAATAGAATTGGAGAGAAGAGAAATTTGTGGTACAACTTGACTAGAAAAAGGGTTCGGTTGATAGGGCATATTCTAAGGGATCATCAATTTAGTATTGGAGGGCAGCGTGGAGGGTAAAAAATCGTAGGTGGAGACCAAGAGATGAATACACTAAACAGATTCAGAAGGATGTAGATTGCAGTAGGTACTGGGAGATGATGAACCTTGCACAGGATAGAGTAGCATGGAGAGTTGCATCAAACTAGTCTCTGGACCACAACAACAACAACAACAACAACAACAACAACAAAAACACAATTTGACATCCCCTTTCAATAGCACTCATTACTTCGTGAGAATAAAGAGATAGTTGTGTTTCATAAGAATGATATTTTCTGAGGTTGTGTTGGCCATTTGTCAATAAATCATTTTCTTCAAGATTCCAAAATCAATGTTAGTGTTGTTGTTGACTTCACTCGAGAGACTGTGCAAGCTTCTTCATCTCGCAGTACCTACAGCAACCTACATTCTTCATAATCTGCTTAGTGCATTCATCTTTTGGTCTCCCACTACGACTTTTAGCCTCCACGCTGCCCTCCAATACTAAATGGTTATCCCTTGATGCCTCAGAACATATCCTACCAACTGATCCCTCCCTGTAGTCAAGTTGTGCCACAAATTCCTCTTCTCCTCAATTCTATTCAGTACCTTCTTATTAGTTACATGATCTACCCATCTAATCTTCGGCATTCTTCTGCAGCACCAAATTTCAAAAGCTTCTATTCTCTTCTTGTCTAAACTATTTATTGTCCATGTTTCACTTCCATACATGGCTACATTCCATACAAATACTTTCAGAAATGACTTCCTGATATTTAAAACTATACTCGATGTTAACAAATTTCTCTTCTTCAGAAACGCTTTCCTTGCAATTGCCAGTCTACATTTTATATCCTCTCTACTTCGACCATCATCAATTATTTTGCTCCCCAAATAGCAAAACTCCTTTACTACTTCAAGTGTCTCATTTCCTAATCTAACTCCCTCAGCATCACCTGACTTAATTTGACTACATTCCATTATCCTCGTTTTGCTTTTGTTGATGTTCATCTTGTATCCTCCTTTCAAGACACTGTCCATTCCGTTCAACAACTCTTCCAAGTCCTTTCCTGTCTCTGACAGAATTACGTCATCGGTGAACCTCGAAGATTTTATTTCTTCTCCATGGATTTTAATACCTACTCTGCATTTTTCTTTTGTTTCCTTTACTGCTTGTTCAATATACAAATTGAATAACATCGGGGAGAGGCTACAATCCTATCTCACTCCCTTCCCAACCACTGCTTCCCCATCGTGCCGCCGCCCCCCCCCCCCCCCCCCCGACTCTTTGACAGCCACCTGGTTTCTGTACAAATTGTAAATAGCCTTTCCCTCCCTGTATTTGACCCCTGCCACCTTCAGAATTTGAAAGAGAGTATTGCAGTCAACATTTTCAAATGCTTTCTCTAAGTATACAAATGCTGTCTGAAATTCTCTACAACCCCTGGTTCTTTCAGTTTATCCAGGTCCCATCTCCTTAAATTCCCACCTTCTTGCAGTTTCTTCAGTTTTAATCTGCAGTTCATAACCAACAGATTGTGGTCAGATTCCACATTTGCCCCTGGAAATGTCTTACAATTTAAAACCTGGTTCCTAAATCTCTGTCTCACCATTATATAATCTATCTGAAACCTTCCAGTGTCTCCAGGCCTCTTCCAAGTACACAACCTTCTTTCATGATTCCTGAACGAAATGTTAGCTGTGATTAAGTTATGCTCTGTGCAAAATTCTACCAGGCAGCTTCATCTTTCTTTCCTTATCTGCATTCCATATTCACCTACTACTTTTCTTCTCTTCCTTTTCCTACTATCAAATTCCAGTACCCCATAACTATTAAATTTTCATCTCCCTTCACTATCTGAATAATTTCTTTTATCTCATCATACATTTCATCAATCTCTCCGTCATCTGCAGAGCTAGTTGGCATATAAACTTGTACTACGGTGGTAGGCATGGGTCTTGTGTTTATCTTAGCTACAATAATGCGTTCACTATGCTGTTCGTAGTACCTTACCCGCACTCCTATTTTTTTTTATTCATTATTAAATCTACTGCTGCATTGCCCCTATTTGAATTTGTATTTATAACCCTGTATTCACCAGACCAGACCAGAAGAATTGTTCCTCCTGCCACCGAACTTCACTAATTCCCACTGTATCTAACCTTAACCTATCCATTTGCGTTTTTAAATTTTCTAACCTACCTGCCCGATTAAGGGATCTGAAATTCCACGCTCCAATCTGTGGAATGCCAGTTTTCTTTCTCCTTATAACATCATCCTGACTAGTCCCTGCCCGGAGATCCAAATGGGGGACTATTTTACCTCCAAACTATTTTACCCAAGAGGACGCCATCATCATTTAACCATACAGTAAGGCTGCATGTTAATGTTACAAGGCCAGACCAGTCAATCATCCAGACTGTTGCCCCTGCAACTACTGAAAAGGCTCTTCAGGAACCACATGTTGATACCCATCCATTGTAGTTGCACCTATGGTACAGTTATCTGTATCACTGAGGCACGCAAGCCTCACCACCAATGGCAAGGTGCATGGTTCATGGGGGGATGTTAGTGATATGGGTCTGTAATTCAGCAATTACTCCTACTTCCTTGCTTGGGTAGTGTACTATCTTTGACCTTCTCCTCCTCCTTTTCATCTTTGTTTCCCCACGTCCTCTCAACAGGTAAGCCCTGTCACTCTGTGGTGCAAGTGGCCCACCATTCCCTTATAATCTTCCCTCTATCCTTCTGAGGAAGGAACCAACAGTTTCGAAAGCCGGGGTAGTGTCATATACTTTTATATGTGTCTAATTTCTGATTGCAAGTTTTTAAAACTAATCATGGCTAAGTTTGTGTTTTACAAATGACAAAGTTTATCTAATATAGTGGTGGGCTAACTATGGAACTCTAAGTAATCAACTAGTATTTTACACTACATTCCATAGGATCACCCCATTATTGTCACGGGATCATAAAACATTCCCATACATTACATGAATAATGATAATTTTCCGTATACGATGTTAATGTGACATTACTGGCAGTGGGCACAGAATAGTGAAGCCAATGGTGATGGCTATAAATCAGTCTAGCATTCACCTGCAATGATTTTGAAGAACTACTTTAATCTCCAATCATGGGGGCTAGGACAAGGAACAATCCTGTATCTAGGGTAACAAGAACAATATTTGGAAAAATGCTTCATGCATTTCTTGTCACAATGGATTTGTATTTACTCTCCAGTTGTGGCTACTTCATCCTTCGTGAACATCAGGAGTTAACTACAGGCTGTGAGGTACTTGATTTAACTGGAAGAATTACGTCACGGAGACATCGTGAAGTCACGTTACTTCCATACCAGAGATTATGTCAATGTCTCTGATGAAAGCACATTGGTAGTGATGCCGATTTCATTAGATGGTAGAGAACAGCTGTTTTCTCTGTTGCCCCTCAGCATCAAGTACACATCTGTTGTGACTCGCCGATCTTTCAAAGTGCCGCCGCACAGTTACGCATGTCCTCTACACGCGGCGTTGTCTACCAGCCACGCAGCAGCAGCGCCACCTAAGCGGCCAGCCAGCCAGCCAGCCAGCGGCCACTAGAATCGGACTCAAGTTATGATTTGACTGTTAAAGTGTACACACGTCTTACTCTGTTTACTTGATCTGTGACTTGCATGTATTGCGTCTTCCTTGAAATATATTTGTTCAACTTGAAGTTATAACAATTGGCGACGAGGATGGGATTTTTCTTTTCCATCATTGACCCACATGTTTCCATGGGTACTTTAGAGCAACTATTGCGAGGTCTCATAGAACAGCAAACGCTTCTCACAAATGCGATTCGTGATTTCGTCGCGGCATCAAATGTGGGGCGTCTCTCGTCGTTGTCTCTACCTCCTTTTCCTCCTTATGACGAGACGGCGGAAGACTGGTCTGATTACGAAAAACATCTTTGACAGCACTTCTTGGCATTTCAAGTCGCAGACGAACAAACATGTAAGTCTCTGTTCCTTTCATGGATTTCACCTCAAATGTATAGGTTGTTGTTGCAATTGGCTCCTTTGAAAGATCCTGCATCTTTGTCCTTTGCTGAAATGTGCTCACTTCTGTCCGTCTATTTTCAAAAGCAAACACATGTGGTAGACTCTTGTGTCGCCTTTTATCGTTTTCAAAAACGACCGAATCAATCCTATCGCGCTTGGGCTGCTGAACTTCATGGCCTCAGTAGAAAGTGTCAATCTGTTACTGAAGTTCACAAAGAATCCTACGCCGATTCCATGGTACGGGATGCTATTATCCGATAGGCGCCCAACAAAGAAGTTAGGCAACGTCCCCTTCAGTTGGCAAATCCAACTCTAGATGAAGTCCTATCCATCACTCAGTATTTTGAAATTTCTCGCGCTGCTGGAGCACAAACAGAGGCATGGGGCGACGTCGGGGAATTACAACCTCTGTGCGATGTTGCCGAAGCGTGTGACGTGTCCCCGCTGACCGACGTAGCCGCAGTACGCTCCTGAGCGCAGCCTCGGCCTAACCGTAAACATACCTCTAAGAAACTGCAGCAAAACCCACGGCAACTTCCTTCATGTCCACGGTGTTTTACGAAACATTCACGAGAAGACTGTCCATAACGTTGGGCCGTGTGTCGCAAATGCTAAAAAAAAGGATCATGTGTCATCCGTTTGCAAATCCGACCGCATACATGATGTTCATGAACATGACGCTGATTCTGATTCTGTGTTGTCTGTCAATTGTACTTCTTCCCTTTCAGGGAAGTTATTCCTCACTGTCGAAATACTTGGTCGAGATGTTCGCACGCAGGTGGATACTGGTTCTGCTGCCACTATCATCAATTCTCAGACGTATCATCAGTTGGGTTCTCCAATCCTGTTACCTGTCACTAGGCAGTTACGGACTTACAATAAACAGAAGATTTCTCTTTTGGGACAATTTGATGCTGAGGTATCTTACAAATCTGTCGTTCGCACTGTTCCCGTATTTGTGGTCGACCATAGCAATGCGGAGAATCTCTTTGGTTTCGATGCCTTTCACGTTTTTGGGTTCTCCATAGATGACTCTGTCAATATTGTCTCTGATGCTATTCCTTACGCTCAATTGGATTCCTTGTCGACGACATTTTCGTCCCTTTTTTCTCCTGGGTTAGGCCGTGCAAACGACTTAGAAGCTCATATCACACTCAAACCCACTGCTCGGCATAAGTTTTTTCAGGCTCGGCCCATTCCTGTGGCCCTTCGTGATCAGGTCAAACGGGAGCTGGATCATCTCACTGCTTCAGGGGTCTTGCTTCCTGTCACTTCCAGTGAGTGGTCCTCTCCTGTCGTTGCCGTTGCTAAGCCAAATGGTGATATTTGTCTCTGTGGCGATGTCAAAGCCACTGTAAATGCCCAATGCCTTATCGACACTTACCCTATGCCTCGACCTTAAGAATTGTTCACTAAACTTGCTGGAGGCCAGTATTTTTCTAAACTTGACCTGTCAGAAACTTATCATCAACTTCCTCTCGACGCTGCTTCCTGGCAGTTTCTGGTCCTTAACACGCCTTTCGGCTTCTATCAATACCAACGACTGCCATTCGGGGTTGCCAGCGCCCCTACTCTCTTTCAGCTATTCTTGGAACAATTATTGCTGACTGTCCCTGGGTGTATAAATTACCAGGATGACATTGTTGTCAGTGGCTCCACCACTGACGAAAATCTTCAAAATCTCCGCACACTTTTTTGTCTTACAGACTGCCGGTCTTAAGTGTAATCTTCAGAAATCAAAATTTTTTCAGGCATCTATCACGTACTTGGGGTTTCAACTCTCTCGGGATGGTATTCATCCGCTTCAGCAAACTGTCACTGCGATCGATGCCCTTCCTCGCCCTACATCTGTTAAGGAACTGCAGGCCTTCTTGGGGAAAATAGCATACTATCACAAGTTTTTACCGTCTGCTGCTTCGGTGGCTCAGCTGTTGCATCGCCTGTTGCATAAAAATGTGCCTTTTCACTGGTCCGCATCATGCAATGCGGCTTTCCAGAAATTGAAGACTGCTGAAACAGGCCCCGTGCCTGGCTACTTATCGACCTGGCCAACATCTTGTTCTTGCCACGGACGCCTCTCAATACGGGGTCGGTGCAGTCCTTGCGCACCGTTTTTCTGACGGATCCGAACAACCCACTGCTTATGCATCCAAAACGCTCACGGATGCCCAACAAAAGTATTCTCAAATTGAAAAAGAAGCTTTGGCCATTATCTATGTTCTTCATAAGTTTGTTGTTTTTCTCTATGGATCCAAATTTCATCTTGTTACGGATCACAAACCACTTGTTTCCTTGTTTCATCCATCAACATCAGTTCCCGACAAGGCTGCACACCGCCTCCAGCGTTGAGCTCTTTACTTGTCTCATTTCAATTATGAGATTCATTTCCAGCCGACAGCTCAACATGCGAATGCTGATGCACTGTCTCGCCTTCCCATGGGTCCTGATCTGGCATTCGATAGGGACGAACTTTTGTGTTTCCACCTTGATGTTGCCGAGCAGCGGGTTGTGGAGGGGTTCCCCATCACCGGGGACCGGCTGGTGGCTGCTACAGGTTCTGACCCTACCCTCTCCCAGGTTTTACGCTGTATTCAGAAGGGTTGGCCAGATCGTCTGTCCGCTAAGACTTCTGATCCGTTGTGGAACTACTACGCTTTGCGTTACCGCCTCACGGCTAAGGATGGTGTTATCCTCCTTTCCACCGAAAATGCTTCGCCGCGTGTTGTGGTACCTGCATCTTTGCGTGCTTCGGTCTTGCGCCTTCTTCACCAAGGGCACTGGGGTGTCTCTCGCACAAAATCTCTGGTGCGCCGTCATGTATACTGCCTGGCATCGACTCTGAAATCGCACACATGGTCGCTGCCTGCGGCCTTTGTGCGTCACAGGCTGCCGCCCTGAAGTCATCTGAGAAGCCCTGGGAGCGTATTCATGCTGACTTCACAGGACCTTTTTTAGGTACTTATTGGCTTCTCATTATTGACGGCTACTCTAACTTTCCTTTCATTGTCCGTTGCACGTCGCCTACCACCGCAGCAACCACCAATGCTCTAGCTCGCATTTTCTCTTCGGAAGGCCTTCCCTCTACTCTTGTTACTGATAATGGTCCGCAATTTGCCTCTTCCGATTTTGCAGATTGTTGTGCCTGTCGCGGCGTCATGCATGTCACGGCCCCTCCGTTCCAGCCACAGTCAAACAGTGAGGCTGAACGACTGGTCCGCACAATTAAGGCTCAGATGAGGAAACTCCTGACTTCTTCTGCTGCTGATGATGTGCTTCTCAAATTTCTGACTTCTTACCATTTCACCCCCATGGGCGACCACAGCCGGGCTGAGCTCTTACATGGCCGACAGCCCCGCACACTACTTCATCTTCTGTGGCCTCCCACCTCACAGCCACGGGTGCCTTCGCTTGACCAGTTCACCGCCGACGACCTTGTATGGGTATGGGGATATGGCAGGCGGCCAAAATGGAGTCCTGGCCGCATCTTACGACACCGTGGCCAACGCCTGTATGAAAGCCAGGCGGACACGGGTGTTGCAGTGCGTCATTCGGACCAGCTTCGGCCTCGTGTGCCGGCAACACCTGTTCCGGATGCCACTACATCACCGTCGGCTCTACCTGACGCTCGGGATAGTGGAATCTCTCATTGCTCACAACGCAGTCCTCTCACCATCATATTGGTGCCTGACGTGACCAGGAGATGTGCCCATGCAGGAACAAGATGACCATCATCTGTCGGAGCAACTCTACTCGCCTCCTTCTCCTACGGATGCGGACACATCGCCCATGTCTCCTGTTATAACAACCGGACTTGCCGCAACGGGCAGATTGGTGCACGGGGCCCCAGCAGATTCGACCCCTATGTCTCCTGTCATCTCAACCTGTTATCATCGGGGACACTTCCGTCCGTACGGGAAGCCTCCTCCTTGAGACTTTACAGCCAGTCAAACAATACCTATAGACGTTAGCAATCTACAGGCCACCTCCATCAAGACCTGTGCAAAAACTTCAAAGGGGGGAAAAGTATTGTGACTCGCCAATCTTTCAAGCTGTCTGCCAGCCATGCAGCAGCTGCCAGTTATGATTTGACTGTTAAAGTGTACACACGTCTTACTCTGTTTACTTGATCTCTGACTTTGATGTATTGCGTCTTCCTTGAAATATATTTGTTCAACTTGAAGTTATAACAATATCCACCACATCTCTAAGGCTATAGCAATTGTGCTGGTTAAAGTTGTTCCACATTGATCACAGAATCCCAAGTTTCTTTGATGATGTAATCCCAGTAGGTAACATGCACAGGATAATATTTCCAGTTCTCCGAACATGAGGCTGTCCTCAGCAATAGCACATACATCAAAATCTCATTATTTCATGTAGCATCGATGCTCTGCGCAGCATTCTGAAATTGTTCGTATTGATTGAATGTTACTCATTCATGAGGAATTGTATGAATTCCAGGAACACTGAGAGCAAAATTATCTTTTATTGGGTGGTTGGAAAATGGTTTCAATGCCATGTCTGCCCAGGACTCTACCTATTTTATTTACAGTAGCCCCGAAGAAAGTGAAGAATGCGATAGGCTGGTCACCTTCTGGTGACTGTATCTCTGGTAAAATTTTTTTTTTTTTTTTTTTTCCTTCGACAGGGCTAACTTCAATCTCGCTCACTGATAAAATTATTTGACTGGACAATAAAAAATCTATTCACCAAGTGCTGTCAAAACACACACATAAAAGACTGTTGTGATTGGCAAGCTTTCGGAGCCTGTGGCTCTTTCTTCACACAGAAGGGTTGAAGGGGAAGGAAGAAGGGTGAAGGTAGAAGACTGGAGAGGTGTAGGAAAAGGAGTAGATTTTGGGAAAGCCACCCAGAACCATGGGTCAGGGGAGACTTACAATACGGGATGAGAAGGAAAGACTGAAATGAAATGAAATGTCGTGTGGTTAGCTATTTCCCTATAACGCCACTCTTGGACAGCATGCAGGAAAAATGAACAGTTAAAACCTTTTTGTGTGAGCTCTGATTTCTATTATTTTACTGCAGTGATCATTTCTCCATATGTAGGTGGGTACCAAAAAAATATTTTCACACTCAAAGAGGAGAAAGTTAGCAATTGAAATTTTGTGAAAAGAACCTGCCACAATGTAAATTGCCTTTCTTTTAACAATTCCAGTCCCAACTTGCACATCATATCCATGAAAATCTCTTCTCTATTTCGCAACAATACAAAATAAGCTGCCCTTCCTTGAACTTTTTCAATGTTCTCTGTTAGCTCTATTTGATGTCATTTCCACACCACACAGCAATATTCCAGAAGATAATGGACAAGTGTAGTGTAGGTGGTCCCTTTGGTAAGCCTGTTGCTTATTTACGTGTTCTGCCAATAAATTACACTGTGCAAAACTTTTATTGTTCAGTCCAAAAAAGTTTTCCCCACAACATTAATTATGTAAACATTCCAACTTAAGTTATTTATAATTTTAATCTCTACATATTTGGTTGGATTCTCAGCCTTTACATTTGTGTGATTTAACATGTAATCTGTCATCTTAACGAGCCTACAAAAACTGGAATATTATAAATCATTAACCCTTGCCAACACGTTAATATAAAGTATAAGAAGTCTATTACAAACACTTACTTAACCCTGCTACTGGTTTAACAGATGTCACATCATCTTCACAGAATCACATGTTGTCCACAAATATACATATTCTATATTATAATTATGTAATATACATACACAATATATCATTTTAAACACAATTCACAGTTGGCTGATAGTGCAATGTGCTTTTGATCTGTCTTTCGCCATAATCATTCTAACACAAGGCAGCTTCAAAACAGGTTAACTCAGCTGACAAACTTTCAGTGCCTGAGATGATGTGGGCCCTATAAACCAAGGTACAAAGCATGAAGGTTCATGTCATCTCAGACCCAGAAAGTATGTCAGCTGAGTTAGCCTGTCTCAGACACTTTTTGTCAGAAAGGTGATAGTGAAAGAAGGATTAAACAAACATTGTGCTTTCACCAACAGTGAATCTGGTAGGCGATGCTAATAACAAAGTGGCATCAAAGTCTACGGCCTTTTTACCTTACACAGGAACCATTTCAACAGAACTGGTTACTTTCTGAGGAAATATGATGAGAAATGTGTCTTTCAACCACCATATAAGATTAGGGTACTTTTGGGATTCGTAAAGGATGATCTTGCTTTGTGCAAGGCAGATGTCTATTGTATTCCTTGCAGTTGCGGCATGCCATTTATTGGTTGCAGGACCATAGTGAACTGGTGAATTGAACATAAGCATCACACATGCTTACAACAACCAAGCAAATCTGCTATTGCAGAACACTGCCTTGGCAATGGCCATCCTATGGAATATAAAAACACAGAGATTCTGGCATTCCAGCTATAGGGGATAGTGTTATTAAGAAAGCAGTTGAAATAAATTAGCAAGTGACCTTATAAAAAGAGATGGGATGTCTTGCTTCAATTATGCATTGAATCTTGCGCTATAACTGGTCAAACAGCAGGGGGACAGAATTAATGCTACCTCACCTGCCAGTTACCATCATCATCACAGTATGGAAGCACTGTTTGCATAGCCATTCAAACATCTGTTTCACTGTTGCTATGTTACAGTACATTAAGTTAAGTTTGAATAAGGAACCAGAATTGGCGCTCAGGCAAATTATGCGAATTGATTAATTCCTTTTGGAAAAGATTTTTATTGTGCTGAAATTAATGCTCAGCTAAAGGCATTGTTCGAACTTTAACATGCAAAAACAGTCACTGTTTGGATTTCAAGTAAGACTGATAGTCCAAATTTGGTCCACCGGTGTATCGAACCTTGGTCTAAGATAAGTTTTAACTGTTGGAAAAAAACTCTTGCTTCGTTTGGATTTTACATGCAAAAAACACATTTTTCTGGTAGGTTTTGGAAGTGTGCCACACTTCTATAATGTAAAATTGTAAAAATCAATACAAACTTTGCACATTGTCAAAACGATATTTTTTAATCCAATAAACTTTATCTGTTGTCAAGATATGATGGTTTAAAATTGAGTTAAATGTAGCATGTAAAATTCATTCTAATGGGAATTGAATGTGTGGAAATGGTTTAAAGTGAATCAAATAAATAAAAAATGCATTCTTCAATAAAACTGAAAATTTGCTTTCAAAAAATCTAACTTCATTCACATTTTATGGGCAAAAAGCACGTTTTTGTGAGCTTTTTACATGTGCTGCTTGTCTGTTTTCAACTTGTGCAAATCAATTAAAATTTTGTAATAAGGTAGATAAATACAGGGTGATTCAAAAAGAATACCACAACTTTAAAAATGTGTATTTAATGAAAGAAACATAATATAACCTTCTGTTATACATCATTACAAAGAGTATTTAAAAAGGTTTTTTTTCACTCAAAAACAAGTTCAGAGATGTTCAATATGGCCCCCTCCAGACACTCGAGCAATATCAACCCGATACTCCAACTCGTTCCAAACTCTCTGTAGCATATCAGTTTGGATAGCTGCTGTTATTTCTCGTCTCAAATCATCAATGGTGGCTGGGAGAGGTGGCCGAAACACCATATCCTTAACATACCCTCATAAGAAAAAATCGCAGGGGGTAAGATCAGGGCTTCTTGGAGGCCAGTGATGAAGTGCTATGTCACGGGCTGCCTGGCGGCCGATCCATCGCCTCGGGTAGTTGACGTTCAGGTAATTACGGACAGATAAGTGCCAATGTGGTTGATTGTGGAATTTGCAGCTCTCTGCTAGCTCTGCGAGTCGATTTTCCTGGGCTGCGAACAAATGCTTGCTGGATGCGTGCTACATTTTCATCACTCGTTCTCGGCCATCCAGAACTTTTCCCTTTGCACAAACACCCATTCTCTGTAAACTGTTTATACCAACGTTTAATACACCACCTATCAGGAGGTTTAACACCATACTTCGTTCGAAATGCACGCTGAACAACTGTCGTCGATTCACTTCTGCCGTACTCAATAACACAAAAGCTTTCTGTTGAGCGGTCGCCATCTTAGCATCAACTGATGCTGACGCCTAGTCAACAGCGCCTCAAGCGAACAAATGTACAACTAAATGAAACTTTATAGCTCCCTTAATTCGCCGACAGATAGTGCTTAGCTCTGCCTTTTGTCGTTGCAGAGTTTTAAATTCCTAAAGTTGCGGTATTCTTTTTGAATCACCCTGTACATCTAATTAATGGTTTTTTTTTTTGAAAGTTTTACCCATTGCCACGATGTAGGTACCAATGTTTAAAAGACTGCCCCTGACAACTGAACTCTACATTAGTTGTCAAGGGATGGCAGTCCAAGGTCAAAAGTATGGCAGAGTAAAAGTTGGGAACCAGAATGAAAATGATCCTATCATAGCCCAAAAAAAGGAGAGTATATCCTGGACAGAATTAGGGATGTAGAGGAAGGCAACTGGCTTTTCAAGTTATCTGGCAGCTTCAAAGATATTTAAATCAAAACGTCTTGACATATTTGCACTTTTTAATGAGATAACCTTACCTTCCTTGTGTTGTGAGCTCTCTTAAGACTCATTTCATTAGATGTATGGTGAACAAACAGACACAAATCTGTGTGCTTCTAGAGAGTGGGATGTGTTTATAATAGGAAGTATCTTAGAGTCGTGGTTATCTACCGTTCTTTATAGATCATAAGATGCTACGGACTCTAAGATGCACCTTACTTTTCAAGCAATTATTTAGAAAAATAACATTTTCACCATTTTTATTATTAGACTGCAAAACCAGACTAAAAAAAATTCTTAGTTTATAAAACAAAACTGACCTTTAAAATCCCTAAAAATCATCATCTGAACTTTCTTCTTCTTCCTTTTTGTTGTCCTTTTAATATACAATATGGTCTTCACTGCTATTGGAAATGTCATTTCTGCTGCATTTTTTGAGCTTTCTCTCAATCTAGACCACGACTGTTTTATCCATTGACACACTTGTTTGACTGTAGGTCATTTTACAGCTCCCTTCGGGGTGAATTTATGTTGGGTTTCATCCATCATCCATTTGTTCCATTCCTCTCTCATGTACACTTTAACTGGTTTATTTACTGAGACACCAAGGGCTTGTTTATTTATCAAGACATCAAGATGTTGCAACTGTGAAGTATGTCCTCCTGGAATAACAGCAAGTTCTGTATTTCCATGTCTCAATTTATGTTTCACAGAATTTTTCAAATGACTACCAAAAAGATCTAGCACAACAAGAGAACTCATCTTCAATAAAGCAAACAACACCACCTGGTGGTATTTCAGATGGTTTTGGCATTGTTTTGCACTTGAAAATGATCAATGGATTAAGTTTAGTACCATCAGCACAACATGAAAGGACAACAGCATGTCCACTTGTTTTTATAGTTACAGTTTTAGTACCTTTCATGGCAACAGTTCTGTTATTTGGCACATCAAATGTCTGACGAGTTTCATCCACATTCATCTTTTGGCTTATTTCCACACTGGTTTTTTTTGGATGCTGAATAATAAAGAAATGGGAAGATAATATTTTCTCTTCATACTCTTGTGGCATTTTCTGAGATACTTTGGTTTTGGTTCTCAAGTTAAGTCCATGACACTTCATAAACTTGAAACACTAACCAACTCCACCCTTAAAGTCTGTTACGTTCCACTGTAGCACTAGCTTACAAGGCGTATTTGAATCATTTTTGTATTGATGCCAGTGCCATGTTGATAGTGTCCTTGAATCCACTGCAATATGTCATCTTCTAGTTTTGGCCATTTTGCATTCAGTCCTATATTTGCACATTTGGTCTCCCTCATTTTTTTCAGTTATTCTTTACTAGCCTGCCAATCACTAGTGTTTTTTTTCTGTTGGTGGAGGGCAGAAATGCCACTCAGCGGCTCTGATTCCATGTTCTGCAAATGGTCTTACTTTCAATTTATATCTCGCATCATATGAATAATTTATCTCCATTACGAAACTAGCTACTAACAAAAATACTGTATTGCTACCAATTACACAAATCATGTTCAATTTAAGTTCACTGGCACTGTAGACTGTAACGACGCATAACAGGCTAGACAGTGTTCTGGGTTTGTGATAGCGGGGTGGGGCAGGAGGGAGACAGTGTTAGCTAGCTTGTGAATCCCCTCAACTCATGTTCATCATATCAGTGCACTGTTGCTACCAGTTGAATCCAATGTTGCCACATAGAGAGAGGTTTCCCTCGGCATCAGGAATATATGGCCATTTTTAAACTGCCAGGAATTTTAAATCAAACACTGGAGATTTTTATATTAATTTCAATATAAGAAGCACCTGAATTTTTTAGGCAATTTTTCACAGAAAAAATGTGTTTTACAGTCCGTACAATATGGTATAATAGGAAGTATCCCGGAGTAGGGATGCATACATTCTTAACTTTAATGACACATTGTGTCATACTGCACTATATGACAAATACCATGTTGGATGACATGATGGCAAGTGTTATGTTACAGGACATGACACCATGTATAATATTACTTTACTTGACATGATGCATTATATTACATGACATGGATACTAATATCAATACGTCAAAAAGCACAAATATGTCAAGATGATTTGATTTGTGTGTCTTTTGCAACTGCCTAATACGTCAAAAAGCTGGTTCATATTCTTTACAACCCTAACTCTGATGAGGACATATTCGCCTGTTTTTGGGCTATGATAGGAGCATTTTTCATTCTGGTAAATCTTTAACTACACTATGACTGGATGATTATCAAGCTTTTGCCAGATGTAACTCTTGGTGTACAATATGTCTTCAAATTCACCGTGTCAGTTATACAAAAAAATATCAGCTATATAATTTTGTCACCCATTGGATAAATTTCTGTCAACAAAGATGTGTGTGTGTGTGTGTGTGTGTGTGTGTGTGTGTGTGTGTGTGTTGTTTTCCCACATACCGAGGTATTAAATTTCATGCACAGCGCTCTCTCATTGCATTTTAACCTTGAAAATAATGGGGTGTGCACCTGTCAAAATATCGGTATCATCAAAGACGTCACATGGCTGCATTCCCATAAGTTATTTGAAGAGCAATATTTTCTGGATTCCATCAGTTTTAGTATGTCATAGTTATTTCACAACTGAAATCACTAAGTATCCTTGCAGACAGAATAAAGTTTGTCTACAGAAAAGGTCTCTACTTGAGCATGAAAGTAGGACATTTTCCTACAACTGCCACCAGTTCTCGAGAGAGCTCATTCAAAATGTATGCTACAAAGTGATACACATTTTACAAAAACAAAGCAACTGTTCCCTCCCTTCCTCCCCGCACACAAACTGCTCCTCTGTCTTGCATTAACTCCATGGATGTACCTGCTTCCTTCACACAACCCATTTAATTAGAAAGCAGGAGTTTATCCCTCACACAAGAAACCTAATTAGAAAGTATATGTTCTATGGCATGAGTGAAAGTATTCTCAGCTCATCAAATAGTGGTCTACATGAGGTTATTCAATTAACACCATATATTTGACAATGGGAAGTCTTCGGTGGAATATAAATAATGGAAGGAATAAGATGATGATACAAGATATGGCTGAGGCAGTTAGCTGATAAGCACACGAATGGGACTGAAAATGTCACCTAGCATTCTGACAACCTCTTTCTTCCAAGCTAACTAACCCAGACACGGCATACACACATTCGATGACATTATTTTGAGCGACTACAGTGTACCATTGCTGCAACTTGATTGCAGCGAAGAATTGTGTAGGGTAGAGCAGGACAGAGAAGAAGATGCCAAAAAGCTTAGCAATTTCTTTCAGTCACGTTCATATGTCTATTGACCACTCAGTGCCTCAACTGCATTGTTACCTCTACTCCTTTCATTACTTCGATTCTATCCAGATGACACTTCTTGGACCAAAAGTCACCTCTGTGCCCGACCTGACTTCCTCCAAAATATTATTTCATTTGACACCAGGAGATGAGAATATGCTAAGTACAAAATTTATCCTCAATAGACATGAGGAAAATTGCAGGCCTTGTTGAACGGAATGAACAATTTAATGAGCACATACTTTAGATTCGAGGTACACTGAAGAAGGATGAAAGTAATGACGAGTAGAGAAATGAGAATGGCAACAAACTTAACACCAAAATTGGTGACCATTAAGTAGACAAACGGAAGGATTTCTGTCGTGCCTATCTGCGACTCAGCATCTTTGCTATTTGGTGAGTGGCAACTTTCCTTCTCATAATATTGTTACATTCCATTAAGGAATTTCCATTATTTGATATTTGAAACAAAATAATACAACGGACAGAGTAAGTAGGACCGAAAAGCAGACTGCTACAAGCAAGAGGGCTTTCCATGCCAAAAGAAGTCTGCTATTATCAAACAGTGGACCTTAATTAGTGGAAGAAATTTCTGAGAATGTACATTTATAGTACAGCATTGTATAGATGTGAATCATGAATTGCGAGAAATACGGAAGAGAGGAGAGTCAAAATATCTAAGATGATGTGCTATAGAAGGATGATGAAAATTAGGTGAACCTATTTAACAAGAATTGAGGAGCCTCTTTGCAGAATCAGCAAGGAGAGGAACATATGTAACACTGACAAGAAGTGGTGGGGTGATTGGACTTGTGCTAAGACATCACGGAATAACTTTCGTGGTGATTGAGGGAGATGTAAAGGGTAAAAACTGCAGGGGAAGATAGAGATTGCAATACACTAAACAAACACAAGGGTAATTTAAAAAGTTCTTTGAATAGAATATAAACAAATTACTTCCTTCAAGAACAAATTACTTACTTCAGTGAAACTTCATTTTTCAATGTAGTCTCCCAGTACACTAATTCGCTCATTCCAACAATGTTCCAGTGCCCCAATCCCAACCCAAAAGTCAGATTCCTACAGACCGTAAAATACCTATTGACTCTGGCTGTCCATTCTCTGTTTGAAGAGTATCTCCATCCACTGAGAAAAATTTTGAGCTTCGGGAAGAGAGGATGTCTGATGGAGTCAAATCAGGTGAATAAGGCAGCTATGGCAACAATTCGTATCTTAATTTGTGTATTACCCACAGCAATGATATTTGTGTGTGGGCGTGCATTGTTTCAAAGAAAGATTACTTTCTTCCTTGCCAAACCTGGTCTTTTTCACTTACCTTTTGGTGTAGTAGATCCAGGAGATTAGCATAATATTGTATCGAAATTGTTTAATGGGTGAGAAGACAATCTATAAGCAGAGTCCCTTCCACATCCCAGGAAACTGACACGACCTTCCCGGAAGACCGTATTTCCTTTGCTTCCCTTGGTGGTGGTGAATCAACACATTTCCACTGCCTTGACTATTGTTTTGTATCTGCCATAGAGCAGCGAACCCACGTTTACCTGTGGCCATAAACTGGCACAAAAAATCTTGTCGGTTACTCTGAAAACTGGTCAAACCTTGTTTGGACATTTCCATTCTGAAGCATTTCTGATCCTGCATCAATATCTGCGGCACCGGATCTAGCAGATGATTTTCTCATATCTAGTTCCACTGTTGAAATGTGATAAGCCCATTGAGATGACATCCCTACAGCTTCAGCAATTTCTCGTACTTTGAGTCAGCAATCCTCCGTGACCATTTTATGCACTTTTGCAATAATTTCAGGGGTAGTGGCACATTCTGGCAGACCACTATGCAGATCATCATGTAAGATGTCCTGACCAAATTTAAACTCGTTTGTCCACTTGACAGCAGTTGAATACAAAGAAGAGCAGCCCCCATTGTGTTCTGAAAACTGTCATGGATTTCGTTTGCTTCCACACCTTGCTTTACATAGTACTTAATCACTGCTCAAATCTTGATTTTTTTAATTTTTTTTCCATCTTCACATATCACTACACAGGAACAACAGCAGAGAGATGTCCGCATTACAGATCTCTGTCAAGAGCACTGACGTGTCACGAGTTTATTCTTAGAGGATAAACTATAATTACATGGGAAACTCATTGTGTTAGCACTAATTCCACAAATTTTCACATTGCCCTCATAATGGAAGACACTGGATGCAAGTGCAATTCCGAGATGAAGTGGTTGCCACAGGAGAGGGATACTGATGAGAGGAACAGAAAAAAACCTTAACTGTATCAAAGGTGCTGCAATTAATTTGGCAATATACAGTGGTGTTTGAAAGTAGGCTTGAAAATAAATTACAAAACAAGTAAAATAATATGTAATCACTATATTGAAAAGAAAACAGTACAAAATACCAACAAAGTCACAGAACCTGTCATAAGATTATTGTTCTTACAGCATACAAGACTAGAGGGCAACTGCATTGGCAGTTTAACAAGAAAGAGTAAAAGCACATATCGAGCCACGATAATGGGTTTGCTTATCAATGCAAGCAGCGACAGTCCACAGAGTTGGCAGCGAGCCATCATAGTGAAAGATAGTACTGTTCAGTCACAAGAATTCGACTGAAATGGTACGAAAGTAAACATATGAGTACAAATGACCTGCAATATGTTTGCAAAACTAAACAGATCTTTCAAAGACAAGTTTTCAATGCCTTCAGAAAGGAAAGTTTATAACCAGCGTGTATTACCAGATTTTATTTACAATAGTGAGACCTGGGCTTTTAATATGAAAACTCTTTAAAAACTGAAGCTTGCTGGGCATGCAATGGAGGGATGCATGTTGAGAATTCCCATGATAGACAGAAAAACAGGGAACAGACTGCAGAGGAAGACGAATTTGTTACTACAGCAGTGGGTGGGACATGAACCAGATTAGTAAATGGGTGGCAGATGGCCTGATGAAGTTCTCCCCTGGCTCCCAAAAGAAAGCTCCCTACCTTGAAGAGAATTACAGTCCCCATGTCACCCAGCACAAATTCTGAAAACACTGATTGGGCAAAACCCAACTTGCACTTTTCTTGCATAACACCCTTTTCTTTAAAAAAAAAAAAAAAAAAGGCATTTGATCCAATACCTCTCCAACATTTATTGATACATATACAATTATGTGGGGGTGTCAAACAAAATTTGTAATTGGATAGAGGATATTTGCAAAAGGAGTCATCTCAAGAAGTAGAAGTAACTTCAGGCATGCCCTAGGGAAGTATGTTGGGACTACTGTTGTTTGAGATTTATAAAAATGCCCTGCCACACAATATTAGTACTAACTTCAGACTTTTTACAACTGATACAGTGTTCTATAACGAAGTAGTACGCACATACAGCTGCACTAATATCCAGTCAGTCTTGAAAAGATTTCATTGTGGTGCAAAGATTTACAACTTGTTTTAAATGTAAAGACATTTAAAATAGTGTACTTCACAAGACATAGAAAAGTAGTATCCCACGAGTACAACATCAATTAATCACATCTGGAATAAGACATCTTGTACAAACACTTGGCTATAACAGTTTCACCAAAGTGAAATGGAATGATCACACAGGCTCAACTGTGGGTAAAGCCACCAGCAGACTTTGGTTTGTTTGCGAGGAGCAGGGAAAGGGAAAGTTAGGCAAGGGCACTGGCAGATGACGGCACACGATGAGAGTGAGGGGATGTGAATTGGGAGGACGTGGTAGGACAGTGGGGGCCAAAACTGTTGGGTGGGAGGTGTGGGGACAGTAGGTCACCATCGGTTGAGGCTGGGACACCTAAGTTTGGAAGCAGATAATGAGTTGTGATGGTAACTTCCATCTGCGCAGTTCTGAAAAACTGGTGGTGGAGGTGAGGATCCAGATGGCCTAGGTACTGAAGCAGTCATTGAAATCAAGCATGATACATACAGCTGCATATAGTTGCATACACAGGTTGGTCTCCTTCGCTCTCGGTCAGGACTGGACTAGGAAGTGCTGGGGAGTAGATTGGACAAGTCTTGCACCTCGGTCTTCCAGAGGGAGATGATGCCTGTGGCAAGAAGTTGGAATTGGAAATACGAGTGGCACAGGGCTGGACTAGGATGTTGTGGAGATTGGATGGGCGATGGAACACCACTTTAGTTAGGGTAAGAAGGGTCTCGGTTAGGATGACCCTCATTTCAGGGCGTGACGATAGGTAATCAAAATGCTGACAGAGGCTCGTCACCTGGGGATGGCATATCTGCAGTGACAGGAACTCCCTTGCCCAGTATGCCAAAGGTCTTACCAAGCCCATCACAAGCGAGCACTATCCCCAAACACAGTTCACAAACAGATCTCCCATGCCATTTCCCCATACACTCCAATTCTCCCACCACCCCGAAGAACCAGCTACAAAGGTGAGCTCCCTTTTTACCCAATACCACCTTGGAATGGACCAACTGAACCACGTCCTTCCTCGTGGCTTTGATAACCTCCCACCGAAGATCCTTCTCACCTCTCCTAAAGCATTGTTCCATTGCCCATCCAACCTCCATAATGCCTTAGTCTGTCCCTATCCCATTCCAAATCTCATCCCCTTGCCACAGGGATCATATCCCTGTGGAAGATATAGGTGCAAGACTCGTCAAATCTGCCCACCAGGCACTTCCTATTACAGTCCTGTTACAGGCTTATCTTACCCTATCAAAAGCCGGATCACCTGTGAAAGCAGCCACATCATATACCAGCTCTGCTCCAACCATCGCACCGCTTTTTATACTGGTATGACTACCGACAAGTTGCCCACCAGGATGAACAGCTACTGCCAAACTGTGGCCCAGAGCAAAATAGACCGCCTTGAGGCACAATATGAAGCTGAACATAAAATGCTCGATTTCAACGGCTGTGTCACAACCCAGGTCATCTGGATCTTCTCCTCCACCACCAGTTTTTTTGAACTGCGCAGATGGGAGTTACCCTTGCAACACATTCTTCACTCCCGATATCTGCTACCCCAGCTTCAACCTGTGGTAACGTGCTGTACCCCCACACCTCTCACCCAACAGTTTCCGCCTCCCTCTGTCCTATCACCTTCTCCTTACTCATGTCCCCTCACCTTCACTGTGTGCCATCCTCTGCCGATGCACCCAACTGGTTGTGCCTGTCTGCAACTCAACGTGTCATCTTTACGGTGAGTAGCAATCTATCCTTTTCCTAAGATTATTTTAGCTTTTTATACAACTGAATGTACCAAAATTCTTCCATATAGTATGACATGTAAAATGGTACAAGTTGTTCAACATTCTGAGGAAAATAGGAGTAAGCTATAGGGAAATATGGGTAATATGGAATATATACATGAACCATGGAACTTGCCATTGATGGGGAGGCTTGCGTGCCTCGGTTATACAGATAGCTGTACCGTAGGTGCAACCAGAACGGAGGGGTATCTGTTGAAAGGCCAGACAAAGGCGTGGTTCCTGAAGAGGGGCAGCAGCCTTTTCAGTAGTTGCAGAGGCAACAGTCTAGATGATTGACTGATCTAGCCTTGTAACTCTAACCAAAATGGCATTGCTGTGCTGGTACTGCCAACGGTTGAAAGCAAGGGAAAACTACAGCCGTAATTTTTCCCAAGGGCATGCAGCTTTACTGTATGGTTAATGATGATGGCTTCCTCTTGCGTAAAATATTCCGGAGGTAAAATAGTCCCCCATTCGTATCTCCGGGCGGGGACTACTCAAGAGGACGTCGTCATTACGAGAAAGAAAACTGGCGTTCTACGGATCGGAGTGTGGAATGTCAGATCCCTTAATCGGGCAGGTAAGTTAGAAAATTTAAAAAGGGAAATGGATAGGTTAAAGTTAGATATAGTGGGAATTAGTGAAGTTCGGTGGCAGGAGGAACATGACTTTTGGTCAGGCGAATACAGGGTTACAAATACATAGTCAAATAGGGGTAATGCAGAAGTAGGTTTAATAATGAATAAAAAAAAATAGAACTGCAGGTAAGCTACTACAAACAACATATTGAACGCATTATTGTGCCCAAGATAGACACGAAGCCCACGCCTACTACAGTAGCACAAGTTTATATGCCAACTAGCCCTGCAGATGAAGAAATTGAAGAAATGTATGATGAAATAAAAGAAATTATTCAGATAGTGAAGGGAGACGAAAATTTAATAGTAATGGGTGACTGGAATTCGGTAGTAGGAAAAGGGAGAGAAGGAAACATAGTAGGTGAATATGGACTGGGAGTAAGAAATGAAAGAGGAAGCCGCCTGGTAGAATTTTGCACAGAGCACAACTTAATCATAGCTAACACTTGGTTTAAGAATCATGATAGAAGGTTGTATACATGGAAGAACCCTGGAGATACTAAAAGGTATCAAATAGATTATATAATGGTAAGACAGAGATTTAGGAACCAGGTTTTAAATTGTAAGACATTTCCAGGGGCAGATGTGGACTCTGACCACAATCTATTGGTTATGAACTGTAGATTAAAACTGAAGAAACTGCAAAAAGGTGGGAATTTAAGGAGATGGGACCTGGATAACCTGAAAGAACCAGATGTTGTACAGAGTTTCAGGGAGAGCGTAAGGGAACAATTGACAGGAATGGGGGAAAGAAATACAGTAGAAGAAGAATGGTTAGCTTTGAGGGATGAAATAGTGAAGGCAGCAGAGGATCAAGTACGTAAAAAGACGAGGGCTAATAGAAATCCTTGGGTAACAGAAGAAATATTGAATTTAACTCATGAAAGGAGAAAACATAAAAATGCAGTAAATGAAGCAGGCAAAAAGGAATACAAATGTCTCAAAAATGAGATCGACAGGAAGTGCAAAATGGCTAAGCAGTCATGGCTAGAGGACAAATGCAAGGATGTAGAGGCTTATCTCACTAGGGGTAAGATAGATACTGCCTACAGGAAAATTAAAAAGACCTTTGGAGGAAAGAGAACCACTTGTATGAATATCAAGAGCTCAGATGGAAACCCAGTTCTAACCAAAGAAGGGAAAGCAGAAAGATGGAAGGAGTATATAGAGAATCTATACAAGGGCGATGTACTTGAGGGCAATATTATGGAAATGGAAGAGGATGTAGATGAAGATGAAATGGGAGATATGATACTGCGTGAAGAGTTTGACAGAGCACTGAAAGACCTGAGTCGAAACAAGGCCCCGGGAGTAGACAACATTCCATTAGAACTACTGACGGCTTTGGGAGAGCCAGTCCTGACAAAATTCTACCATCTGGTAAGCAAGATGTATGAGACAGGCGAAAGACCCTCAGACTTCAAGAGGAATATAATAATTCCAATCCCAAAGAAAGCAGGCGTTGACAGATGTGAAAATTACCGAACTATCAGTTTAATAAGTCACAGTTGCAAAATACTAACACGAATTCTTTACAGACGAATGGAAAAACTAGTAGAAGCCGACCTTGGGGAAGATCAGTTTGGATTCTGTAGAAATATTGGAACATGTGAGGCTATACTGACCCTACGACTTATCTTAGAAGAAAGATTAAGGAAAGGCAAACCTACGTTTCTAGCATTTGTAGACTTAGAGAAAGCTTTTGATAATGTTGACTGGAATACTCTCTTTCAAATTCTGAAGGTGGCAGGGGTAAATTACAGGGAGCGAAAGGCTATTCACAATTTGTATAGAAACCAAATGGCTGTTATAAGAGTTGAGGGGCATGAAAGGGAAGCAGTGGTTGGGAAGGGAGTGAGACAGGGTTGTAGCCTCTCCCCAATGTTATTCAATCTGTATATTGAGCAAGCAGTGAAGGAAACAAAAGAAAAATTCGGAGTAGGTATTGAAATCCATGGAGAAGAAATAGAAACTTTGAGGTTCGCCAATGGCATTGTAATTCTGTCAGAGACAGCAAAGGACTTGGAAGAGCAGTTGAACAGAATGGACAGTGTCTTGAAAGGAGGAAATAAGATGAACATCAACAAAAGCAAAACGAGGATAATGGAATGTAGTCGAATTAAGTCGGGTGATGCTGAGGGAATTAGATTAGGAAATGAGACACTTAAAGTAGTAAAGGAGTTTGGCTATTTGGGGAGCAAAATAACTGATGATGGCCGAAGTAGAGAGGATATAAAATGTAGGCTGGCAATGGCAAGGAAAGCGTTTCTGAAGAAGAGAAATTTGTTTAACATCGAGTATAGATTTAATAGTCAGGAAGTCTTTCTGAAAGTATTTGTATGGAGTGTAGCCATGTATGGAAGTGAAACATGGACGATAAATAGTTTGGACAAGAAGAGAATAGAAGCTTTCGAAATGTGGTGCTACAGAAGAATGCTGAAGATTAGATGGGTAGACCACATAACTAATGAAGAGGTATTGAAAAGGATTGGGGAGAAGAGAAGTTTGTGGCACAACTTGACTAGAAGAAGGGATCGATTGGTAGGACGTGTTCTGGGGCATCAAGGGATCACCAATTTAGTATTGGAGGGCAGCGTGGAGGTAAAAATCGTAGAGGGAGACCAAGAGATGAATACACCAAGCAGATTCAGAAGGATGTAGGTTGCAGTAGGTACTGGGAGATGAAGAAGCTTGCACAGGATAGAGTAGCATGGATAGCTGCGTCAAACCAGTCTCAGGACTGAAGACCACAACAACAACAATACAAGGACCAAGAGTTAAAAATTAGAATGGAAGACTAAGAATGAAATGCTCAGATTAAATTGGTGTAAAACAGAGATGCAGTCTTTTGTCTCTGCTGTCGAGCATATACATCGAAGAAGCAATTACAGAAAGAAAAGGAAGATTCAAGAGTGGGATTAAAATTTGGAGTGAAAATACATCAAAGAGAAGATATCACATTGCTATCCTGAGTGAAATTGAGGAATAAATGTAAGGCCTGATGAATGGAATGAATCATCTCATGGATACAGAATGTGGATTGTGAGTAAACTGAAGAAAGACAAAAATAACAAGGAGCAGCAGTAATGAGATTGGGAATAAACTAAATATAAAAATCGGTGACCACAAAGCAAGTGAAGTTAATGAATTCTGCTACCTGGGAAGCAAAATAACACAGCAGGCAAAATAAGGACAACATAAAAAGCAGATTAATGCAGACCAAGATAGCACTCCAACCCAAGAGAATTCTCTTAGTACCAAACATCTGCCTTAATTTGAGGAAAGAATTTCTGAAAATGTACATTTGGAGCACAGCATTTTATAGTAGTAAATCACAAACTGTGGGAAAACCTGAACAGAAGAGAATCAAAGCATTTGAGACAGAAAGACATTGAAAAATTAGGTGTACTGGTAAGGTACAGAATGAAGAGATTCCCTGTAGAATCAACGAACAAAGAAATATATGGAAAACACTGACAAGATAAAGGACAAGAAGATGGCACATGTGTTGAGAGATCAATGAATAACTTCCATGCTATTAGAAGGAGCAGTACACAATAAAAACTGAAGGGGAAGACAGAAATTGGAATGAAGCCAACAAATAATTGAGGACTTCACATGCAAGTACTACTCTGAGAAGAAACATTTGGCACAAGAGAGGGATTCGTGGTGAGTTGTTTCAAACCAGTCAGAATTGATTACTTGAAAAGAAAATTAATAATATGATGTAACATTGTGGTATTCAATTGATTACCTTAGGAAAGTCACACTCACACTGAAAGGATACAAACTTTGAACCAGCTGTTTTCCCTCCTCACCAGCTCACTGTTTCATGACCTGGAAGACCATACTAATACTAACCTAAGACCTTTTACAGATGATAGAGTTATGTGCAGTGAGGTACTATATGAATAAAAGAAAGTTGCAAAAATTTCCATGCAGATCTTGATAACATTCCAAACAGGTGCAAAAAATAGCAGCTTGCTTTAAATGGGCAGAAATATAAAATTATGCACTTTATAATATACAAGCAAGTATTAATCTATGACTACAATTGGAATCGGACAATTCACGCAAATGGGTCATTCTCAAAAATCGGGCATATTTGGGTCCCAGGTCATAACATGCTTTATTTAAATGCATTTAAGTTTTTTTTTTTTTTCAAATATCTTGAATTTAGTTTAAAACTATATTAAATCATTAATTTACTTATTTTTAAACAAAATTATTCAATATTATTAAAAATTTGAACAACAGTATGTGAGATCTCACCTCCATTACTTGTTCCCTACACCAATCTTAATCACATCATGTTAATATAATGGAAGGAAACATTCCACGTGGGAAAAATTATATATAAAAACAAAGATGAGGTGACTTACCGAACAAAAGCGCTGGCAGGTCGATAGATACACAAACAAACACAAACATACACACAAAATTCAAGCTTTCGCAACAAACTGTTGCCTCATCAGGAAAGAGGGAAGGAGAGGGGAAGACGAAAGGAAGTGGGTTTTAAGGGAGAGGGTAAGGAGTCATTCCAATCCCGGGAGCGGAAAGACTTACCTTAGGGGGAAAAAAGGACAGGTATACACTAGCACACACGCACATATCCATCCACACATACATGTTAAGTTGTATAAGGCATTATAAAGGGTTTTAATTTTTAAACAGTTTAACAATTAGAAAATTTTAACAACATGGTACTACGGTATTTTTTTTAAAAAGCATTTTTTAAAGTTCTTTCAAAAATTTTCAAACCCGGTCCCACGCTACATCTTCACCTCCTTGATTGAGAGTTATTAGTTCAATAAATGTCTCATGCAGTGTTCTAGTAGCTTTTTTCTTCATATAAGGGGAAGTGCAAGCAGCGATCTCACTAGGGTATTTGACCGTTTTCTGGAAATTGTCTTAAATGATTAATTATGTCATTTTTTGCTCCTAACATGCTGTTGTTCGTCTTAAAATTTAGTATTCTTTTATAAAAACGGAAATTAAATTCAAATAATTTGAATGTCCCCTAAAACGCTCTATTCAAGTCCTCGTGACATCACTGGCTAGCTCGTTGCGCCTACTGTCATAATGCTAATTCACGCTGATGTCATGTTTTGGAATTTACATTTTGAAAATGGGTCAAAAATGGTGTGTAGTACCATACTGTACAAATACATCTACAGAACCTCCTGAAACGTTGTTTTTAAGTGTTCCAGAGAATGAAAAGATGCTTAAAATGTGATTGCACTGTACCGGCAAACCGCCGCCATGTCAACACACAAGTTCACTAACTTAATTAAAAATATGTTGCACTGTGAAGTTAACCATTAATTTATCTCCAAGATATGCTCCCCCACATCATGTTCAATAAGGTATTTTCTAGTTAATGTGACCACACACATTTTACTACATTACAAACTATGTTTTTTTATCTTCATACTGTTTGGTTAGGATACTTATTGCTTAACTTTTGCAGTTTCACCATCTTACATAAGTATGAAGGAAGTCTGCTTCAGACGCTAATGTTAGTTTACACTAACAAACATCACAGCCCTTACATTTGTGGCACCTGAATGTTGTACACACTTTATTTCTCTCCGTATGACCTCATCCATTTACATCTCACCAGAAACCAATACAACAAAAGATCAGTATCATTCCAGGCAAAAATTTAACACTACGCAACAGTAATTCAGTGGAAGCACTTCATGGATCTAAATGCCTAACAATGAATAAAAGAGGTGAAAAAGAAAAACTGGAAAATAAAAAACGAAAAATACTCAGAAAAATTTTATGACCACAAAAGAACTAGGATAACAACTGGACGAAAAGGAAAAGTGAAGATCTATAAAGAAATGTAGAAACAATTGCAGACATAGTAAGGAAGAGGAGATTAAAGTTTTACAGGCAAATTTGTAGAATGAATGACAATAGCCTAAAGAAGAAAATTTTTAATTTCATTTCCAAATTAAAAAAACACTACAAGGTGGTTGGAAGAGACAAGAAGGGATTTGAGAAAACTTAACATCACAGAAGACACTGCACAGCACAGGCAAAATTTGTGGCTACTGTTCAATACTGCACGATTATATCTTAACTACGAGCAATGCTTTCCAAAAAAGTGAATTGTTTGCTTGCAAAGCAAATGCAGTTATCCTCTGTTATCCTTTTCTCAGACTAAGACTAATGAGAAGCTAGGTATAATACAGCCGACAATTTTAACAACTGTTACAATCAGTTCTTGCTAATGCTATTTTTGTATTTCGCATGGAAATGAAGTCCCATGCTACTTGACAGAGCTTAGGGGAACGATGCGGGAGACCCGTACTGCCTTACTACGCAAGGTCCTAAGGAGATGGTTTGCCATTGCCTTCCTCCGACCATAATGGGGATGAATGATGATGATGATGATGATGATGATGATGACACTAACACCCAGACATCTTGGGGCAGGTGAAAATCCCCGACTTCGCTGGGAATCGAACCCAGGACTCTGTTCTCGGGAATTGAGAACACTACCGTGAGACCACGAGCGGCGGACATTTATTTCGTGTAAAACTTTTAAAAGTAAATGACCCTTCCAGGATTTGAACATGGGCCCTCTCGCACGGCGGTCGAATATGCTGTCTGTTGCACCACAGAATGTCTGACAGATGCAGTATCTCTGCTGATTGCCTCCTACAAAGTAAACCAACACTGAATTTTACCAAGAACAATTTGTGCTTTGGGTTGTAGCTTATGACTCATAGTCAACGATCTAGTCATAATATATGGACTCATTAGCAAAAGTTCTATAGTTCCTTAGTTTTAAGTGATTTTGATGATGTTATAGGAAAAAGAATATAAATGCATCGACTTTTGCTAGGCTTCCAATATCAGCTTTCACAAAATTCCTTTCAATTGTTACTTAAAAGTTGTAATTGCATTTTACATCACTAAATAGTTAAACTGTTAGTAGTAAAAGTACGTAAGAATGTCGTAACTTCAGTTAAAGCTACTGTAACACAAGTATAGCTTCATCTTACTCCTAGCCTGTGACGTCACCAGAGCATCAGCCAAGATAAGAGTGTTTTTGATCAAGTGACCACATCTTCATAGTTAATGGTTTTTAAGCTTTAATTACATAAAAATAACATATTTTGTGATAATATTCTACTTAAATGTTGTAATCAATCAGAATAACAACGATCTGAACAATAATTTTATCATAAGAAAAGAGGCAATTCTTGGGCAGTTATAGTGCGGCTTGTATGACTGTAGAGTTTGAGTTAAATTATTACAGTGCCAAGAAGAAATATTAACTTTAATAATCATCACCTCCACTACGTTATTGTTTTGTGTAAGTTATAGTCATTTATTATTTTTATTATTATAAACCGATAACACATTAACTGTAAATTAACACTAAGGGGATAGGAAATTCCAACCTCAAAATAAGCAGCTAAACACCTAATTTTGTGAATGTTTGTCACCTCCATTACTCACACCTCCCTGAAAACTGATCTTCACGGAGTTGAGAATGTAGTAATGGAGTGTTCATTAGTGATTAAATGATAAAAATAAGCTCTTTTATTTGTCAAATTAGAAAAGCTATGTCCATATATAAGTGAGAAATTTATATTTTAGCTAGGCAGTGACTTTTTTTTTAAAAAAAAAAAAAAGGCTTAAGCTCTAACTTATGATTTTCAGAATATTAAAAGATCAGCCTCATGCACTGAAATGATCCTACTTTATTTACTTTTTAAAAAGTAGTACTGGAATTATGCAGCTTATGTATGCTTGCTGAGGTTTACATTAATGTTTCATATAGCAGCTCAATTTTTTTAGTTTTTAAAACTGTTCGCTGCTTTCACAAATTTGCTTCGAGCTGTAGGTTGAGATTTTTAGGCCACTTTGTTTGTATTCCCTGAAAAAGAAGATGTCTCTCATATAGAATGATGTGAAATCATGACTCTTTTTAAGTCCACCAAACATCAATAACCGAGAAAAGTATTAATTTGATGATTTGAAAAATTATAATATTTTGGTCTGATGTACTATTTGTATCTTGATCTATTTGTACTGTAATGAGTATAAACAATAAATAATGATTCATTTTATGTTTCAGTGACAATTACTAACCTCTAACTTACCCAATACTCAGATATTTTAGGCAGTTCTCACCTCCATTACTACCAAGCACCCCTCCAGCTATGCTGTTAAACTTTTTAGTTGAAAAAAAATAGCCTTTTTCTGGAACCACTATTGGAGTAATGATTTACTTGATTGTGCTAACATAAAAATATATAAAACTTAATTACTTTCAAAATTAAAAAAAAAAAAAAAAAATTTTACAAAATATGTCCGATTTTTGAGAATGACCCAAATGCTTGGATCTACTAATATGTGAGAATATAAAATGAAATTATCACAAAGGTTTAGTTGTAAATAAAGCAGCAGGCAGAATTCAGTTCACTGGTACAAAGCTGGGAAATTGCAATTTGTTCACAAAGGCGACTGATTACAAAACATTTGCGCATCCCATCCATGTAATTTTTCTCCCCAAATTCTTATACTTGTGAAATAACACTGCCCAAATGTGAGAGATCACTCATATCAGGATTAACAATAGATACTGAATATGTAGAAAGAGGCAAAGCTCCAAGGGTCAGTAGTTAGTTTGACTCCTGGGAGAGCTCCACAGAAATGCTGAGAAGCCTGACAATATATTGTGTCAGTCTGCGACGGTGTAAACAAATGAGAGCGTGGATTGCCCAAGGGAAAAGAAGTGCAGCAGAGCATAAGCCCCACCTTCCTCTCACAGCACTGGTGGTCTACTTCCAAGTTCTGTGCTCTAGTGGAAGCAGAACTGATATAACAGTCATTACGATGGTGTCATGAGGGTTGTATCTGAACCCCATCATGGACCAGTACTAGTCTCCTCATTCATTGCAAAAGAAAGGCCAACAATGAGCAATGTACAATGCATAGCAAAGCAGAATACACACAGCACTCGCTAACAGCTACTGTGCAACCACTTGCCGAGGTCAGCAATGGCAGAGTGTGGCAGTTCAGGCACGACTTCTACCGATCAAACCACCCCACCATAAAACTGCCACGATACAGTGTCAACATAACAACAGCACTTCAAGATAGAAGCCAATTATCCCCCAAAAGACTACTTACTAAGTTTGAACACCCTGTATTAAATGAATAATCTATGAATTGACTACAACCACCAAACTGCAGGGCATACAGAGACAAGACATTTAAGTGGTTACATATCCCAGGCTCCGCATATGAATGAAACAAAAAAAGTATAAACTCTACAATCCTGTGTACAGTAAAGGCTGGAGTGTACAGTAAAGGATGGAGGGTACTTTGCTGTCATGTTAGCCACATCCTTCCCTCTTCTACTCTTGTTGTAACCTTACAGTCTCTACAATAGACACACTATTTTCATTTTCTCATCACTCACACGCCATGTTCTGTAAATCTCAGCAAGAAATAGGGCACTAAGGGGTGTGGAACAAGTCCAGTTACACAGCAGCTACTGCTGGCTACTTCTGTCGAGTATACAAACAACAAATTGTGATTCATGCTGGTCTACTCACCTTGATAATTGTGATATTGAATAACTGAAGCATTTAATGCCACTTCATCATGCCATCCAAGCTAACCTAGATCTCAGGCTATGCTATAGATCAGTATGTCACTACACACAAGATCTCTTAATCACATTGGCTTTACCAACACCCAGTCACACTATCATCTTCCAAACTTACGTAGACCCCTGACTATAGTACAGTTCAATCTGTCATTACAATCTACATTTCTAAAACCTATACAACAGACACAAAATGATTATTGTCATTCCTGTGGTCTCCTTTCTGTTTGAACACTATGATGTCACACTCCACATCATCACTGCAATGTGGAATGAAGGTGATATCTGGTATCTAGGTTCAGTTCACCCATGAAAAGGGATCTTCGTTACATTACATATATTAGGAAAGAAACAACTAATGGAAAATCTGCAATGTAATAACAACATTATGAATTAGGACAGACTGCTACTCACAACATTCAGAAGGCACTGAGCAGCAGACATACACATTTCAAAGCACACGAGCTTGGCCTCAGCATCCAGATATAACCGAGGGCACATGTGCGAGTATGAATTTGTCCAAGTTTTTCAATGTCTGAAGGATGCCTGTGTCCGACTGCTTAGTCTAATTCTGAATGTGTCTGTCTGCCATTTTATGTGTACTCTAAGTGCTGAGTAGCTATCTACCCAAATCATATTGCTGTTAGGAGAAAAACAATTACTTTAAAAAGTTACGCCTGTTCCTCTTAAGCTAATGAGTTGCTGTTTTATCCAAATCTTTTAATAAAAGCATTTACATTTCTTGACACAGAACGCTATCAACTTTTTTTATACTAACAAAGTTATGACCTGTTTCATACAGACATTATTGTTAAGTGGAATTTGGATCCCTGAGGCCAAATATTCTCATAAATGGTGGACGGTGTGGCTAACTATGTATTCTTTTATTTTGTTTTTCAGTATCTAAGGACTTTCAGTTTTCTGCCTGGCATCTACCAGCAACCTGTTTTAGATGTGTGTATCAGAACACACAACTCCTTTCTGGACCCTAGAAAGGGATGTACAGTCGATATGGAAATTATTTATACTTTTAGTATCGTAATTGAAATTTGCAGTTCATCCTCAATTCACTCTTGTCATTAACCACAAATACCATTATGGAGGAAATGTACTGGCACATCAGTGTTAAGAATCACATGATCCCTGAGGAGGCTTCTGCAAGCTGTTCAATAACAATTACAGCTTCTGTACAAAAATTGTTTTTTATTTTTGCAGCACTACCACATAAGATTATTCCATAGCACAGTACTAAGTGAAAGTATGGTAACAGTCGTGTCTTCAAGGCAATGCAATGAAAGATCAGCAAGTTCGAAGTAAGCAGACTTGAGCCTTATGGTAAGCCTATCCATGTGCTTGTGCCACCTCAATTCATTACCAATCGAGATGCCTAAGAACTTCGCACAATGAGCCACACCCAGTGTGTGCTCATTGATCTCTATTTTCAGTAACTATACAGCCATGTGTTTGAGATTGCTCGATAGGAGCCTAAAAGATGAAGAGTTAAGCTGTTAGCTAAGAACCAGTTGGAAGGACATTCCATTCACCTCCTGGCTGTGGCTGGAATGGTCTTGTTTGGGCACTTTATCAGCATACTTGGGTTATCAGCAACCACCCCCATTTCTGAGAGCCCTTCAATGACCCAAGTAAATCATTTTCATGGGGAACAACACACCTTTTTCCCTGTGATCCCCACATAAGTTCCCTCAACAATTCTTTAACTGCTGTCAGGTCACAGGGTTATTTGGTAACCGTGATAGCGTTACGGAGATGTTTAATAAACTCAAGTGGCAGACTCTGCAAGAGAGGCGCTCTGCATCGCGGTGTAGCTTGCTCGCCAGGTTTCGAGAGGGCGCGTTTCTGGATGAGGTATCGAATATATTGCTTCCCCCTACTTATACCTCCCGAGGAGATCACGAATGCAAAATTAGAGAGATTAGAGCGCGCACGGAGGCTTTCAGACAGTCGTTCTTCCCGCGAACCATACGCGACTGGAACAGGAAAGGGAGGTAATGACAGTGGCACGTAAAGTGCCCTCCGCCACACACCGTTGGGTGGCTTGCGGAGTATAAATGTAGATGTAGAACTTAATAATTGTCTACAAATCCTGGAGCAGGTTGCAGCAGTAACTTGCAGATGCATTATGCCTTCCCAGAATTTTCCCAACAAATCAAGGTCTTCCATACTCCTTCCCTAGCTCCAATAATGTGCGTTTGCTTTGTAGCACTGAGCCTTAGAATGGGAAAATATTTCTGCACAGGAATACCTGACCAAAAAATTACAACCTACTATTTGTCCCCCCCCCCCTCTCCCCCAACAAGGACCCAGATCTAAAGGAAATTATACAAAGACCTCTCAGATAGTATAAAACATCTCATGGTAAAAATTATTTTCTAGATCTCTTGTCTTTTTTTCCCTTTCTTTCTTTACTTACAGTCCTACCTTGGCAGCTATACTTTCTCCTTCCTAGACTTGGTAATGTCCACCACTTTCTGTCCACTCGGTCCCCATTCACGTTCACTGAAAAAGATATGGATCAAAATCAAAATATAGTATCCAATCAGAATATGTAGAATATACAAATATAGTACACAACTACATATTTTTGGATATATCTACACATCTAGTGTACTCAACACCATTCTTTGTAACTTTTTCACACAAACATGAAACACACTTCCTAAAAACCAAAATTCAAAATGACTTAAGAGTTATATATGTGGATGACATGCACCAAAATACCTGTCACAGATTTGCCTGTCGTCTTACACAAATTTTCAGAATTTACCTTGTAGCCTTGTGACTGTTCTTACATGGGCTTTAGGCAAGTTTCTGTGCCTAACAGTTCACTGCTGAAAACTGGAGACATAATCAGATGCTATAAAGACACTCATAGTAGCATCAAACTCAAACAAGCTCAGTGAGCTGTCAAAGACTGCATGGTATTCGTACCTTAGAGCTTGAATTCCCACAAGATAAAGTGTGTTACATACTGAATGAAGACATGGACTGGACTACACTCCAGAACAATATGTTACGACAACCTTTATTTTGCATTCACATTCATTGAATTCACCCAACTCATCCAAATTACCACTTTCCAACCAAACGTACATCTCAAGCTATGCTACAAATCAGTATGTCATCACAACCAATATTTTTGGGAGGATCACTACCCCATTTTTATCAAAATAAGTAATTAACTATGATCAACTTCAAGAAACAGTCTATTGAGCTAGTAATATAATCAGTCACTCATGAAAATTGCAGTCTTATGCAATGACATCCAGTTTCCTACAAAATTGTGTGATCTGTAATAAATGTAGAAAGCCTTCTTGAGTAAAAGAGTTGAGCATTTGAAAGAACAAACTTGTCAAAGGATTCTCTCTCTCTCTCACACACACACACACACACACACACACACACACACAGAGAGAGAGAGAGAGAGAGAGAGAGAGAGAGAGAGAGAGAGAGAGATCATATGTAAATGTTTATTACACTTGTTTAACAAAATTTATATAATCAAAAGGGTCTCCTTTCTTCGACAAATATCACGACCTAGCAGTAAGAATACTGGCACACAATACGCGATTTGATCACTTGATTGCATTCAAGTGTGGTTGGACCGTTCTCACAGTGTGTGCAATAAAGTGAGGGGTCCGAAATACTGATTGACAGTAACAAAATATTACAGGCTTAACCTGCTACACCACTTCCTTCTGTTTGATACATGATGACATTTCTTTTCTTCTTACAATACACTTTCCTTACGGAACGACCTACCGGGAAACGGGCATGGTTGTGGATTCTTCGCAACTATTGTTGCCTTTAGGTTCAAACGACACTTAAAAAAATTAATAAAAAAGGACGTGCTTCCAGTTCGATTTCTTAGAACTGCTTTCATCGAACTTCGATCCGAGTTTCCATGCCTAAAAAGAGGGCGTATATTGAGAGCATCAACTAGCCGTACCACAGCAATAAATAATTAGTTATGTTACTGTATGCACCGCTGTCCGATAAACAATCGAAGAACATTATCTGCAATGACTGTTTCTAAGTGGAAAAAATGAGGCGCATAAAAAATCAAAACCGACTCTAGATTCACTACTTCTTGATACTTCTACAATCCTTATATCCTGCTCAGATATCACACCCACTATTTCATGTAGTCAGGAAATGGGTTCGGAGAAATTAAATAATTTCGCCGCCCTGTAAGCTTGAGTTTCCTATTCCGTATTTATTACCTCTTCATTGTTAAAGATATCACCATCCGTAATGCAGTATTCACTTGACACTGCAATTTGTTACATTTACCGCTTGTGGTAGTAACTACGGTTAACGTCAATTGATGCTTCCTTGTTTATTGTGGCTCATCCAATGACTCTCAAGTGCAGATGTGTAGTTAGTTGGTATCTCTGACACAGCTGTAGGAAGTGACGTGCGCCAAAGCTGTCGAGACGTGGAAGCGTATTGTAGGAGGCTAGGAGCGTGTCGCTGTTCGTGAAAGGGAAGTGGAGGCTTCTGCGTTCTACTTTTCGTGGGCATTCGTGGTACATTGTATAGTTACTAAATAGAAATATTTGTTAGCAGGATCTACATTATTAAAGAAAATGGATCAAGTAACGAAGTTTATTGAACCAGGACGCCAATTTGCGAAGGATTCAATCCGTCTGGTGAAAAGGTGTACGAAACCAGACAGAAAAGGTATGTTATATCTTGGAACAACTAATATGTATTAAATTTACATTGTTGTATAGACGTTATTAAGAATTAGTGATATGGATTTTCAAAACAGGAGCTGTTGCATCTAATATTGAAGAATAAGATAATAAACGTGCACTTGAAGGAAGCATATGCCGATTGTTACCAACCTCCACGTTAGAGGGTGAATTAAAACTTTAAATTTTACTGTCTCCAGTAATTAGTAAACCATCATTCGGTTCATTTATTCGAGTTGTTATACAACTGAAATATGCACTATTATTAATGTGATAGACAAAAACACTGTAGTGATAGCTCTGTTTACTTTTTTTAATACCATCGGACGTGCTCATACGAAGGTTATACATAAGTTACTAAGTAGTGTGAGATTCGGAAATTATGCAGAACCAGTAATTACACAGATAAGTATTTTCTCTAGTTTTGAGTGTGTGTGTGTGTGTGTGTGTGTGTGTGTGTGTGTGTGTGTGTGTGTCTCAGTCAGAGCGCTAGCAGTTTTATTTAAGACACAAGGTTTTAGTAATTTAAAATAAAATAATCTGTTACATCCTCTATTGGGTATAAAGTTCAAGAGGTTTTTTTTTATAGTTTAGAGTCAAATAAAGAAATGAATAAACAGTAAACATACTACACGGCATTAATTACATAGTATCTATTACAGGGCCCACACTATACTGCAAGATTTATAAGTTTGCCAATATGTGTACAGAAAATTATACGGTATATGTCAGACATCTTGGGCGTTTGCAGATTGAGATTTGATACATGTTGTCAGCTTTGGCATGTGACGCACGATACATGCGACAAATTCCGTAAACATGTTATTATTGGTGATTTTTTTCAAATGGGCTAAGCTACAAAACAGTCGTTCGGCACAACCAGCTTTTTTTGTATTGCTCTCGTTGTCTTTGGCAATTTGCTCTCGTTGTCTTTGGCAATTCACAACCAAACTATTACCACCCAGCCTAACCTATTCCTCAGGCTAAGAGACAGTACAGTATATCGCCACAATCAACTTTAGCTTCATCCTCACATCCAATCTTTGCTTTATATTTGCTCGCTTCCCTAATGAAAAACAAAACTGTGAATATATGCTCGAAAAAGTGACGTGACAACAGCCATTAAATATTGTCACTGGCCAAAGCCGATGACCCGTATAGAACATTCCTCTTGAACTGTGAAAAATTACTTGGCCTAAATAGTTTGTACCATACACGTACTAACACTAAATTTTCATAGTGTATCATTGGGAGGTATGGAACACTATTGGTGTGATGGGTGTTAGGTAGTATACTGCCTTGTGATATTGCAAACCCCCACTGTAGCCCAAATTGTAAGTAACCTCTTCTCCCAATACTTTCTCCCACATTTCATAGACACAGAAAGCGAGTCTCAGGGTGTGATAATTGCGCATACGTTATTTAATTTGTAGTGAGTTTTTGATACAGTTTCTGTCTCTCACTCCCAGACTAAAATAAAGTGGGAATAGGACTCACTGTCGGTAGCTGTAAACCATTCTCCTGCACCCTTTAGTTGCTTCAGTATTCCAGATATTGAAACTAAGGTTGCTTTGTAATTGTTTACTTAATTTAATCGTGGAGTCGCGACGCAGGGGGAGGATATATTTTGTACCACTCTGAGAGTTAAACTTCCACATCGTAAAATATCAAAAACTGTGGGGTTGCCAGAATGCTCGAAAATGACAGGAACGAAGTGTAAAATAAGATGACAGTATTTTAAGCTAACATCTCATGTCTAAACATGACCACAACTTCACAGTGTGCAAAGTATTTGTGAACATGGTGCTCAGCCATCTGCAGCAGCTAGAGTAGAACTAATAAGGGATAGAAATGAGTTCTGACCTAATCGCATGGAATCATTACTTGAATTGTTTGGCAAGTACAGAAGCTGAAGCAGTGAATTTGTGAGATGACTGGGAGTGAGCCTGGGTTGCCTGCTTACCAACCAGATGTGGTAACCAGTACAGTGGTGCAGCGTTGTGGCTACCACAGCTGCAGCTGCAACTAGTCCATTACCCCATTACGTACAAAGCTGAGGTGCTATTCCAATGTTGGAGAGACTTGGCTACACTGACAATATAAGAAGGGGAAAGTGGGGTAAAGGTGTGAAGTTTTGTGCCAGGGAGGGTGTTTGACTAGGGTAGCCCATGCAGCTGCTGTAGCCACGGTGTGACGGTGCTGCAGTGGTTAGAAGTCTGCCTGGTAAGCAGGAGACCCAGGTTCAAGTCCTTACTGTGTCACAAATTTTAATTCATCGCTTCAGCTTCTATCTTTATCAAAGGTAAAGTTGAGACTCATATGTCTCCAGGAAAATGTAATTCCTTCATATTTGGTAAGTGTAGTCAAAGTTTGCAAGCTCATAACCAAACTGTCATGTTACCCACCTAACCTAGTCCTCAGATTATGCTACAGATAAGTTTCCTAAATGCAATCTCCAGGCCAGTTTTCAGTTTCTGTGCTAAAGACACATCACCTTTTTTCTTGCGTCTCATGAGATAGTTAAAACAAATCTTCCATTTCCTACAGAACCCATCACATTTCCAGCTTATAGTCAAGAGCTAAGCAATCTAACCAGCTCTTACTCTGACCTTTCCAGAGCTGTACTATGCAGACACTCTCTCTCTCTCTCTCTCTCTCTCTCTCTCTCTCTCTCTCTCTGCGCCACACCGTCCCATCTCATCCTACAGTGTGTCTATGATGAGGGGATTGTCAGGTGGAGTGGGTGAGGGGTGAAAGGAGGTGGGAGGGTGGGGTAGGGGAAGGGTGACTGACAGCTGGGAGGGAGAGGCAGCAATTCCTTGAAATGGGCATGTGGTACCAGTGAGCAGTTCTGGCCTCTGTACGAGCCCTAATCTCTCTTATCTTATCTTTGTGGTCTTTCTGCGAAATGTAAGTTGGCGGCAGTAAAATTGTACTATAGTCAGCCTCAAATGCTGGTTCTCTAAATTTCCTCAGTAGCGATTCACAAAAAGAACGCCTCCTTTCCTCTAGAGAATTCCACCCGAGTTCCTGAAGCATTTCCGTAACACTCGTGCGATGACCAAACCTACCAGTAACAAATCTAGCAGCCCGCCTCTGAATTGCTTCTATGTCCTCCCTCAATCCGACCTGATAGGGATCCAAAATGCTCGAGCAGTACTCAAGAGTAGGTCGTATTAGTGTTTTATAAGTGGTTTGCTTTACAGATGAACCACATCTTCCCAAAATTCTACCAATGAACCAGACGACTATCCGCCTTCCCCACAACTGCCATTACATGCTTGTCCCACTTCATATCGCTCTGCAATGTTAGGCCCAAACATTTAATCGATGGGACTATGTCAAGCGCTACACTACTAATGGAGTATTCAAACAGTACAGGATTCTTTTTCCTATTCATCTGCATTAATTTACATTTATCTATATTTAGAGTTAGCTGCCATTCTTTACACCATTCACAAATCCTGTCCAAGTCATCTTGTATCCTCCTACAGTTACTCAACGACGACACTTTCCCGTACACCACAGCATCATCAGCAAACAGCCGCACATTGCTATCCACCCTATCCAAAAGATCATTTATGTAGATAGAAAACAACAGCGGACTTACCACACTTCCCTGGTGCACTCCAGATGATACCCTCACCTCCGATGAACAGTCACCATCGAGGACAACGTACTGGGTTCTATTACTTAAGAAGTAAAGAACTTCTCTTTAACATATTTACATATTCCCTGTTCTTTATTTTAGCTGCATCCACTTCTTATAGTTAGCTTCCCATGCCTTTCACAGGTAGATTTCCTGTGCCATCTCACGTTACCGCAGAAGTACTAAGTCGCATCAGAAAGAATGTGTTCCTTTTGTTTAGTGCAAGTTGGCATTTGGAGGACAGTACACATCAGGAAAGGCTCCCAGGGCACTTTACTGGTAGAAATTCTTCCCCCATACCATCTGCAGTTCAAATAGGAAGCAGAAAAGCTAAATACTATGTTCTGTATGTACTTTATAAATGCTCCCACTGTGTGTCCCCGGTCCAGCAACTGTGATATATTTTCAGTAGAAAAAAACAATCTAGGTCGCAAAAACAGCATAAGCTTTGTTGAATCAAACAATGGAAAATCCAGGATGGGATAATGACAATATTATGAAAAGAATAGATTGCTACTCAACATAAAGCAGAGATGTGGAGTCGCAGATAAGCACAACTAAGAGACTATCAAACGAGTAAACTTTCAGCCAAAAAGAATCAAACAGTGCATGCAGACATGCAAACGCAATTGACACACACGTGACCACAGTCTCTGGTTTCCAAGGCCAGTACAACCGTGGCAACCACACACTGTGGTCGCTTTCTACAATACAATTCTTAGGTTGTGTAAAATTGATGAGCTCTTCATTAGACACAAATTTGATCCTACTGAATCATTTCTTGAAGCTGGCTAATGCTGCACTTTTTTTGTGTCCGTAGAGCAAAGTTTTTCACCTTAAAATTGGGGTACATCCAATGTTTCCTTGCTCCACGGCCATAATTGATTGAATGCATTGTTACTGGAATAGTTGGGACAGATCAGGAGAAGTTCCATATTCTGACATTTGCCTCAATCTCATCTGTTGCCATGTTTATTTCTAAGGCTCGACATGATCCAGTTTCCCTTCACTGGCGCAATGGCCATTCTGATGCAATTCTGCCTCCTCCAAATTATCCATCTCACATTCTCACCACTGGGCATTTTGTGTAGCGTAAGATGCTTCTTCAGAGGTTTGGAAAGCTCTTTGTTCAAGAACCTCTTGTGGATTTAAATCTTCTGGGTCAACAGGAAGAATGCAGTTGAGCAAATTTCGAGAATAATATTATAGCACTGCAATTCATAGTCTAGTTTGACAGTGTCAGGGGTACCATTTTTATTTGCGATAGATGTCGATGAACTCCTTAACTGGTATACCATTAAAGATTATTGAAACCACAACCAACCACAAATTATTTTGAAAAGATTTTTTTTCTCTTGTTCAGATAGCCTAAGTTATGTTCATTACATAACAGTAAGTTATGTTCATTACATAACAACGTAACCGTTTAAGATTTTACAAATGACTGGATGGTGCTATTGAGATATGACGTTATCATCATTTCGAAATTTGTTGAATGATTGATTGGTTGGTTGATTTGGAGGGAGGGGACCGTTAAAACAATGACAGCTCAGACATTGGTCCAATAGTTTGTGTACAGTGAGCACTTCAAGAAACAAGTGCTGTGAAAAACTGGAAATTCCATGTAACATTGTTGGTTGACATTTTTATATTCTTTGTAAAGGCCCATGCAAACAAGTGTCTCAAATTGCTTTGTTCAACTTTTGGTAATCAGTGATCTCCAGAAAAGATAGCTGACCGTTGGTTTCCAGAATTTCTTTTTGCTTCTGTCAGCAATTAATTTTGTGAAATTTAGCCAAAATCACTCATTGTTCCAAAAAGGAATCCCCCTGCGGGTTCGGGGGTTAGAATAGGCCCGCGGTATTCCTGCCTGTCGTAAGAGGTGACTAAAAGGAGTCTCACATGTTTCAGCCTTATGTGATGGTCCCCTCTCGGGTTTGACCTCCATCTTTCTAAATTTATCCGAAGAGCGAGCCAATTGGGGAAGGGCGCCTTACATGGTGCACTGTATCCGTCGTGCAATTAGACCTTTAGCCGGATTTCTCGTCGTTGCAATGGTGTTCCGCTCGTTTTCGATCTCTTGGACGAGGATACGTCCCTGGGTGCGATTACCACGCTGCCCTCTGCAGTGTTTCTTTTCACTGCGACGACGACCTTGGACATTTTTGCACCTAAGATCCAGCATGGTAGCCAGCCCGTTGTGGTGGGGCCGCCATGTACCCTCTTGGTTGTAGCCCCCTGACAACACAGGGATCGCTCTACTGATGCCTGCGCCGTTAACTCCCCACGTATGCCAAGGAGTAGATGCCTATCCTCCTGGGGTATCGGGACTCCCGGCAACGGCCATCCTGCCAGGTGGCCTTTGCTGTGGCTGGGTGGCGCCCGTGGGGAGGGCCCTTGGTCGGAGTAGGTGGCATCAGGGCGGATGACCCGCAATGAAGCGTGGTACATCATCTCTCGCTGGCGGCCAGCCGCCAGCAGTCTCTAAGCGTTCTCGGGCTCAATTTAATGCTCAGAAGTACGATCCGAAAACGTTCCCCTCCCTGGCCACGCCGTGGGAAGAGCGTAAGTCTCAGGATGGAGGTAACAGTTATTCGCCCCGATTCTTAGTTTGTACGAGAGCTGATGGGGAGTCTTTTCTCTCCACAAAGCCTCAGTTCTTCGTCGAGCATTTAGAGGACAAGTTTGGGGAGGCGGAGGGCTTGTCTAAAATGCGCTCTGGGTCAGTACTGATACAAACGGCATCCTCCGCCCAGTCACGCAGGTTGCTTGCTTGTGACAAGTTGGGGGATGTTAACGTTACTATTACACCACATAAGAGTTTAAATATGGTCCAGGGTGTTATTTTCCATAGGGACCTCCTTTTGCAGTCTGATGACGAGCTGCGCGCCAACTTAGAACGTAGAGGTGTTCATTTCGTCCGGCGAGTTCATCGGGGTCCGAGGGACAATCAGGTTGCTACCGGTGCCTTCATCTTGGCCTTCGAGGGTGATACATTACCGGAAAAGGTCAAGGTGATGGTCTACCGATGTGACGTCAAACCCTATATCCCTCCCCCGATGCGGTGCTTCAAGGTCTGGAAGTTCGGCCATATGTCTTCCCGCTGCACTTCCAGCCTCACATGTCGAGATTGCGGACGCCCATCTCATCCCGATACTCCATGTGCCCCGCCTCCCATCTGCGTCAACTGCGGGGAGCACCATTCACTTTGCTCGCCAGACTGCAAAGTCTTTCAGAAAGAGCGCAAAATCATGGAACATAAGACCCTGGACCGGCTGACCTATACTGAGGCCAAGAGGAAATATGACAGACTCCATCCTGTGAGAATGACATCTTCTTATGCAGCTGCTACAACACCTGTGCTAGCCCCATCAGTTTCGAGACTTCCAGCCAGCTCGATAAGCAGTAAGACTCCTCCTGCCCCCTTGCCAGTGGGGGGCTCTACCCACCGGGTTGCTCCTGCGCCACCTACCTCAGGGGCAACACCATCCCCCCCATCAGGGACGTCCGTCCCTGCTTCTAAGCCGGAGAAGTGTCCAACTTCTTCGGCTTCTCATGCTCGCAAGGGGTCCCTCGGGTCCCTCCCTTCCCAGGTTTCCACCAGTGGGAAGGCTGACGACCAACAGTGGCGTAAGTGCCCGCAATCAGCTGGTCGACGGGCTTCACGATCCTCCTCAGTCCCGGAGACTGAATCGGTGAAGCCCTCCCAGCCAGTTAAACCCAAGGAGCAGTGTGAGAAATCAAAGAAGAAGAGCTCTAAGCCCAAGGAACTCACGGTGGCAGCCACCCCACCGCCGCCTTCCAGATCTGCGTCTGAGGACGAGGTGGAGATCCTGGCGTCCGCTGAGGACCTCGATCTCGCCGGTCCCTCAGACGCCATGGATAGTCCTAGCATGGGTGCTCAATCGGAGGCAGCAGGTGACCCAGCGGCGTAATCTGCCTTCCCAGTCCCGTCACGCCTTTGTCCGCCATGGACACTACCATCCTCCAGTGGAACTGCAGCGGTTTCTTCCACCATTTAGCTGAGCTCCGCCAACTTCTCAGCCTTCGTCCTTTCTTCTGCATTGCTCTCCAGGAAACTTGGTTTCCAGCGATGCGAACCCCCGCCCTCCGTGGCTATCGGGGTTATTATAAGAACCGAGCAGCTTATGAAAGGGTGTCTGGTGGCGTCTGCATATATGTCCTTCACACTCTGCACAGCGAGTCTGTCCCTCTCCAGACGCCTTTAGAGGCTGTCGCTGTACGCGTGTGGACGCCACAGGCTGTTAGCGTCTGCAGTCTTTACATTCCACCGGATGGTGATGTCTCGCAGCATGTCCTGGCTGCACTGGTCGCCCAATTGCCGCCACCTTTCTTGCTATTGTGCGACTTCAACGCCCATAACCCTCTGTGGGGTGGGTCAGTGGCCACAGGTCGGGGCGCCATCGTTGAGCATTTATTGTCGCAGCTCGATCTCTCGCTGTTAAATGATGGTGCCTTCACACACTTCAGTGTGGCGCATGGCACCTACTCCGCCATTGACCTTTCCATCTGTAGCCATAGCCTCTTACCATCTGTCCAATGGAGTGTGCATGACGACCTGTGTGGTAGTGACCACTTTCCGCTCTTTTTGTCACTACCACAGCGTCACTCTTCTGGGCGCCCTAGCAGATGGGCTATGAATAAGGCTGACTGGGATTTGTTCTCCTCCACTGTCGCTTTTGAGCCTCTCTCTACTGATGACATTGATGCGGTGGTTCAATCGGTCACCACCGGCATCGTTACTGCCGCCAAATCTCCCATTCCCCGTTCTTCTGGGTCTCCTCGGCGGAAGGCTGTGCCTTGGTGGTCGCCTGAGATCGCTGACGCGATTAAAGATCGCTGGCGGGCGCTCCAGCGTCACAAGCGACATCCCTCCTTAGCGCACCTTATCGCCTTCAAACAGCTGCGTGCGCGGGCCCGCCTCCTTATCCGCCAAGGCAAGAAGGAGTGCTGGGAGCGGTATGTGTCCACCATTGGCCTCCATGTCACTCCCTCGCAGGTCTGGGCCAAGATTCGACGCGTCTACGGCTATCGGACCCCTGCCAGCGTCCCTGCGCTCTCACTGAATGGAGCCGTGTGTACTGACTCCGACGTCATTGCAAATAGCTTAGCAGAGCATTTTGCTATGAGTTCCGCTTCTGCGAATTACCCCCAGGCCTTCTGCTCCATTAAAGAGCGGCTGGAACGTCGGAGCCTTTCGTTTCGCACCAACCACCCGGAATCTTACAATGCTCCATTCAGTGAGTGGGAATTTCGCAGTGCCCTAGCTGCTTGCCCTGATACCGCTCCTGGGCCAGATGGCATCCACTGTCAGATGCTGAAACACCTTTCAGTGGACTGCCAGCGGCGCCTTCTCGATCTTTACAACCGTCTTTGGGTCGAGGGGGAGTTTCCGTCGCAATGGCGGGAAGGCATTGTCATCCCCGTTTTGAAACCTGGAAAGACCCCTCTGGAGGTGGACAGCTACCGTCCCATTAGCCTCACCAACGTTCTTTGCAAGTTGCTTGAACGGATGGTGAGCCGGCGCTTGCATTGGGTACTGGAGTCTCGGGGCCTTTTGGCTCCGTCTCAGGGTGGGTTCCGTAGAGGCCGCTCCGCCACCGACAATCTGGTGAGCCTGGAGTCGGCCATCCGTACTGCTTTTGCCCGCCGTCAGCACCTGGTCGCTGTCTTTTTCGACATGCGGAAGGCGTACGATACGACATGGCGTCATCACATTCTTTCTACGCTTCATGGATGGGGTCTTCGGGGTCCTCTGCCGATTTTTATCCACAATTTTCTGTCGTGTCGTACCTTCCGCGTGCAAGTCGCGGCCTCGTATAGTTCCTCCCACGTCCAGGAGAACGGTGTGCCAGAGGGCTCTGTTTTAAGTGTCTGTCTGTTTTTAATAGCAATTAACGGGCCTGCTGCGGCCGTGGGAAATTCTGTCTCCGCTTCCCTGTATGCTGACGACTTCTGCCTTTACTACAGCTCTACTGGCATTGCAGCTGTTGAACGTCAGCTACAGGGCGCTATCCGTAAGGCGCAGTCTTGGGCTGTAGCGCATGGGTTTCAGTTTTCGGCAGCCAAGACCCGCGTTATGCATTTCTGCCGGCGCCGAACAGTCCATCCTGAGCCGCGGCTTTATCTTGCCGACGAACTCCTTGCTGTGGTGGAGACCCACAGGTTTTTGGGGGTGGTTTTCGATGCCCGGTTGACTTGGCTGCCTCATATCCGGCAGCTTAAACAGACGTGTTGGTGGCATCTAAACGCTCTGAGATGCTTGAGCCACACCCGCTGGGGCGCCGACCGCTCTACCCTGTTGCGGCTCTACCAGGCGTTAATCCAGTCCCGTCTGGATTATGGGAGCCTGGCTTATGGCTCAGCATCCCCATCTGCGTTACGGGTGCTGGACCCAATTCTCCACAGCGGGATACGCCTTGCCACTGGTGCTTTCCGCACCAGCCCTGTGGACAGCGTACTAGTGGAGGCAGGTGTACCTCCACTGCGGGTACGACGCCAACAATTACTGGCTGCTTATGCTGCCCATGTTTTTAGTTTGCCCGGGCATCCGAATTACCGTGCCCTGTTCCCGCAGTCGGTCGTCCATCTGCCGGACCGTCGGCCCCGGTCTGGTTGTCCGATCGCCGTATGCGTCAAGGGGCTTCTCTGCGGGCTTGGGTATTTCCCTGTTCCGCCTCCTTTCCAGGCGCGTCTGCGTACACCCCCGTGGTGTGTTCCTCGCCCTTGCCTTCGGCTCGACTTGGCACAGGGCTCGAAGGACTCGGTCCCTCCAGAGGCCTTCCGCCGCCGCTTTTATTCCATCCTTGCCACGTATCAGGGCTCTGGAATTGTTTACACCGACGGTTCGCTGGTTGCTGGTCGTGTCGGGTATGCGCTAACTCCAGGGGACCATTCTGAACAACGGTCCTTGGCGGCTGGCTGCAGCGTTTACACTGCTGAGCTAGTCGCCATCTTTCGAGCCCTAGAGTATATCCGCTCCTGCTCAGGTGAGTCCTTCGTGATCTGTAGCGATTCCCTGAGCGGTTTACGAGCTCTCGACCAGTGTTTTCCTCGTTCTCGTCTGGTGATGGCTATCCATGAGTCCCTGCATACTCTTGCGCGTTGCGGCCACTCTGTGGTCTTTGTGTGGACCCCCGGTCATGTCGGTATCCCGGGCAATGAACATGTTGACCGCCTGGCGAAAGAGGCCACGTGTAAACCATCTCTGGATGTTGGCCTCCCAGAGACTGATTTGCGGGCAGTCCTCCGCCGAAAAGTTTTTGCGCTTTGGGACGCTGAATGGCGCGATCGGATTACACCCAATAAACTCCGTGCCATTAAGGAGACGACGACTGTGTGGGGGTCGTCCCTGTGAGCCAACCGCAGGGACTCCGTCGTCCTTTGTCGGCTCCGCATTGGCCACTCCCGGCTAACACACAGTTATTTACTGCACTGGGAGGACCCTCCTCTGTGTCGCTGTGGGGCAGCTTTGACAGTGGCCCACATTCTGTTGGCCTGCCCCCTTTTAGCTGTGGTCAGGCAGACATATGCGCTGCCTGATACGCTCCCTGCCCTTTTAACAGACGACTCCACTATGGCTGACTTAGTTTTACGTTTTATTCGGGCAGGGGGATTTTATCATTTAATCTGAGTGTTTCTGTTTTATTTTATTGTTTTGTGTTGATTCTGGCCTTTGGCCTATGATTTTCAACTGATTTTTTTAATGTGTTTCTAAGTGGTTGGCTTTTCCTTTTTTAATTCTATGGTCGGCCAACCACCGTCACACTCCGTGTGGTTTTAGTTCGTTTTGTGTTGTCCTTGTCTCAGTTTCTCTTGTCTGTATCGTCTGTGATCTCTTCTGTTCCTCGTTTTTATTCTCTGTGGGTGTTCTTTGTCTTTGGAAAAAGGGACCGATGACCATAGCAGTCTGGTCCCTTTACTCCCCCCCCCAAACCAACCAACCAACCAACCAACCAACCAAAAAGGAAACAGTGATGCCCTTTGTAACACTCAGAATCAGCAACTTTATGTGGGATGGGTGGAGCCCCATTGGTAATGAAGAGGACATTACTGTTGATTTTGAATGAATGAAAAAGATACATTCCTAATTGATTCTGCACAAATTGACCGAAACTCAAACATTTCAGTTGTGGAAATGAAAAATTCTTACGAATCATTGTAACAGGAGACAAAAAGTTCTATACATTTTTGATTTGTTCATAGAAATTGTTCAGCAGCTGCGGTGTGTATTATTCATCAAAATAGAAATTAGTTCAGTTGCATAAAAATTATTAATTTCAGTCTACCATTTTCAACAGGTTAATCTGTTATCTTCAGAAGTTTGATACAGTCTTGAATCATAGGTAAGCCAACATAAAATAAGGGTCAGATTATAGGTATCCTACAGAAAATAAGTAAAAAAATGTAAAAGATTGTTAAAAACAAATGAATAATAGTTGAGAATCATTAAAGTAAAAAAGTTTGTTAGACATGAATCTACATTAGGTGAAAATTAGAAAAATCGTATACCTTTGTTAAAGAATAGTACACTGTGGTGCATTGCAAAAAGTGCAAGAGGCAGTCAAATGAAAATAAGGCATACGGAAAACAAAGTAATTATTATTTCAAAAGTGATCTTTATCCCACTGTGAGAGAAGATGGTTAGTGCCTTTATGGAAAAATGTTTGTGATTGCCAGGTGTGCACCTGTTTGTCTGAAGCAAATTGACAACAAAAAAGTCTTTATCCAGCATTCCAAAAATATGGAAATCACAGTGAGAGATCGGGAGTGTGTGGAGGATGTGTAAAGGCTTCCTAGCAAAACTTCTGCAGCACCACCGAGTCCAAATGCCCAGGAATGTAGATGAACAGAATTATTCTGTGTGGCAGGATAATGTTGCCAAGGCTGTTTTGACTATGCCTCACAATTTTCTCTGGAAGCCCTTGCACATATCCCATACAATACTAATCTCTCCACACAATTTTCATATTTTTGGAGCCCTGAGAAAGACATTTGTGACTGCCCGTTTGCTTCAGACAATGAGGTGCACACCAGGTTCCATAGCCAACTGCAAATATTTTTCCGCAAAAACATTGACTATCTTGTCTCACAGTGGGATAAATGTATTGAAAGTTATGGTGATTACTTTTGTAATAATTTACAGTTTACTTACTTACTTACTTTCGACACTGTCTCATTTCCATTTGACTGCATTGCATATCCTTTATATGCAGTGAACAGCAACCAACAGATTGATAACTTAAGCGAAATGATCACGCTTATATATGAGATGAGAGTGCTTGCATCCATAGACCCTTTTAAAACCGTGTAAGGTGTTTAACACAAGCATGTAAAAAGACAGTTATACGTTAGGTCAGGTGCTCAACAGCCAATGAAACGGTGATTTAAGCCCATATCAAACTTCTGAAGATAAGATTAATCTGCTGAAACCACAAAAGTAAAATTAAAAAAATTTTGTGCTACTGATGACTTATTTTCATTTTGGAAAAAAGCATTTTATATGAACCTGAAACTAAGCAGCATTCAGTGGTTTGGGTGTTCAAAGTATACCTGAAACCAACATAAGTTATTTGTTAGTGGAGCACTTTCAGAAAAAATGATTACTCATTTTTTTTGGTTACAGTGGACATCTGATCATTGTTTTAAATCAGGGGTGACCAGTAGTTTTGGTTCATGAGCCACTTTGTGGAAGTAGAGCCCAGTAGAGGACTATATGTTTTAAAATGATTCTGCATTTCAGAAAAGGTATAAAATTGTTACACAAAAATGGGTCACTATTTGCCCGCAGTGATTTCGATGATGAAAAAACAGTTAATGCTGAATGGTACAGTAATTTTTTTTGCTACAAGTCATTGGTAAAATCAGAATAAATGACTGAAAATGTCACATCATTCTTCATCTTTACAATGCCATCCATTACACGGCATCTCAAGCAATTGATTATTTTACATAGAAAATAATGTAATCACTCTCACTGGTGATATTAACCTGTTTTATCATTGGATGACTTCTTTCTGTTTTGTCACTTCAAACAAAAGATGCACAATGATTTCCATCAGTTCGAGAAGCAGTTATACCATTCCAAAACCTGATTTTTGAGCAGAATTAAATGTTTCTAGAATTGGTTTGAATGCATTCAGAACTGTATAAATTTTAAAGGCAAACATTTTTAAAACGATCTAGATTCAAAAACAGACCTTACAAAAAGAATTGTGTACCATTCATAATGTGTGCCCAACAAAATACTTATTGAAATTAGGCCTCATTGCACATCAACACGAAACATTGTAAGGTGTGATCTGCAAATTTGCCTTCACATTTTTTTCAGTTCTACTTTATTCTTGTTTTAAGGGTGGTTTGTAATTTAGTATTTGAATTAGCTTGAAGTGTCATCTGATTGCACATTTCTGGATTAATTTCAGAGTTCCAGAAGATTGCAGTTGCCACAGCAATTGGTTTCTGCATAATGGGATTCATTGGATTCTTTGTGAAGCTTATCCACATACCCATCAATAACATCATTGTGTAAGTTAACAACTTTTTGTATCACGATATAAGCCGAAGTAAATTTGGTCTGATTGCTTTACACTGATCCTTCCCACACTGTGATACCAACTTCTAAGGTCTAGTGTCACCAGTCTGTAAACAAACATTAAGTTAATATAGTCTGTAGTAGGTAATAGAATATGAAAGCTGAGAACTAAATGGAATGAGACACAATAGTCAGTCGGAGAAAATAATTTACATCATTTCTCTGCATTTGTATTATGCAGTACTGGCGGAAATATTAAATAAATTCGAAATAACATCGACCCCTGGGTTCCTGAAAATTTCTTTACTGAGTGGTGGCATTAATCTTTCAGTGTGGAGGAAGCTGGTCTGCAATGGGTAGGTTGTTTATTAAATACTTATGCAGGTGGTTAGATGTCAGCGAGCAGAAAGCATATGTGCCCTTTATTAGTGAAAGAGAATGTGGAAGTAACAGCCATGACAAAACTATTTCACCTCTTGTGCGACATATGAGACAGACGAAATACCCCCAGACTTCAAGAACAAAATAATGATTCCAAATCGGGTAGATCCCTGCAGGTGTGAATATTACAATTAATGCTTGCAAAATACTGATGTGGATTACAGGGTGACACACAGGAGACGGACAGTTTTGAACTGCATAGTACTGAGGGCACCATGGTGGGAGGTGGTCGTGGTGGGGATAGTTATGATCCACACGAGACGCCATTTCATTACTCAGTCACTATGGAGCAGTGGGACTTGCAATGTCGAGTGTTTGTCTATGACAGTTTCGTGAAAAGTGGTGAGTCTATTATTTCTACGCAGCGATTGTTTCATGCGCGGTTTAATGTCGGTCGACATGGAACTGTTCCGACCCGTTACACAATCCTCATATGGGTGGAAAACTTCAGATCAACTGGAAACATACTGGATAAGAAGCATCCTGGCTCGAGACGCAGAGTAACAACACCGGAAAATGTTGAAAGGGTAAGGCAAGCAGCAGTCAGAAGCCCAGGACGGTCAGCTAGACGTCATGCTAGTGAGTTATGAATCAATCGTGAATCGGTTGGATGAATTTTGCACAAAGAATTAAAATTCCATCTTCTACAAAATGGCTCATTGTCCAACAACTTAAGGAAACTGATTTTGCTGTACGAGAAGACTTTGCTTACAGAATGCAAGTGATTTTGGGATCGAATGAAAATGAAATTTTATTGATGAGCAATGAAGCTCATTTTTGTTTAAACAGGACTGTGAATAAGCAAGACCTACGTTACTGGGCTCCAGAGCATCCACACCTTATCCACCAGTGTCCTCTACACTCAGAAAAAGTAACAGTCTGGTGTGCCCTTGGCTCTGTTGGCATTATTGGACCTTATTTATTTTTTTAAGAGAACGGGGCCACAGTTACTGTTAATTCAGTTCGTTACATTCGTATGCTTGAAACATTCTTGAAACCAGAACTAAGAAGACGACGAATCCCTTTAAAACACGTTTGGTTCCAGTGGGATGGGGCAACATCGCACATTGCAAACACTTCAATGACAGTTCTTAGACGCATGTTTCCTGGCCGGATTATCTCACATTTTGGCAATGTTCCTTGGTCTCCCAACTCGTCAGTATGTGACTTTTTTCTGTGTGTGTGTGTGTGTGTGTGGGGGGGGGGGGGGAGGGGGGGGGGGACGTTAAGAACTGTCTGTATACTCACAAACCACGAAATTTGCACAAGTTGAAGAATGCAATAATTCAAGAAATTGCTGCCATCCCTGCAGAGATTTTAGTCCATGTGATGGAGGATTTTGATAAGAGACTTGAGTCCTGCATTCGAAATGATGGACATCACCTTGGCGACATTATTTTTCACAAATAACTTTAACTAAAATGGCAAATAATGAGCTTTGATTTTGTGTAAATATACATCCATTAATTTTAAAGTTAGCTGCGTATTATTTCATTAAAAACCATCCGTCTCCCGTGTGTGTCACCCTGTACTTCAGAAGAATGGGAAAACTGATAGCTGATGCCCAGGAATATAAGTGTGAGTTTCAGAGAAATGCAGGAACACGTGAAGACATTATGTCTTGTCTTAAGAGATAGGTTGAAGAAACTCAAACCAACATTTATAGCATTTGTAGATTTACAGAAAGGTTTTGACAATGTTAACAGGAACACACTCTTTGAAATGCTGTAGATAACAGGGAGCAAAAGGTTACTTACAATTTTTACAGAAACTAGATTGCAATTATAAAGAGTCTGGGGATGTGAAAGGAAAGCTCTGACTGAGGAGGGAGTAAGATAGGATTATAGCCTATCCCCAGTGTTTATTCAACTTGCATATTGAGCAAGCAGTAAAGGAAACAAAGGACAAATTTAGAGAGAGAATTAAAATTCAGAAGAAGAAATAAAAACTGAGATTTACTGACAATATTGTAATTCTCATGCAGCAAGGACTTGCAGAGCAGTTGAATGGATTGAATGTCTTGAAGTGAGGCTATAACAAGAACATCAACAAAAATAAAACTAGGATATTGGAATGAAGTCAAACTAAATCAGGTGACACTGAGGGAAATAGATTAGGAAATGAGAAACTGAAAGAATCAGATGAGCTTTGCTATTTGGACAGCAAAATAGCTTGTGATGGCCAGAGAGGAGGATATAAAATGCAGACCAGCAATAGTAAGAAAGCATTTTGGTGAAACAGGAATTTCTGGAGATTTGTGTTGAGTGTAGCCTTGTATGGAAGGGGAAAGTGAATGGTAAGCAGTTCAGACAAAAGACAAAAGAAGCTTTCGAAATGTGGTGCTATAGAGGAAGTGGAAAGTTAGAGAAAAAGACAATAGAAGCTTTTGAAGTGTGGTGCAACAGAAGAATGCCGAAGATTATGTGAGTGCATCAAATAAGTAATGAGGAGATACTGAATCGAAGTGAGGAGAAAAGAAATATGTGACACAACTTGACTAAAAGAAGGGACAGGTTGATAGGACACATCCTGAGGTATTGAGGAATTGTTTGCTTGGTAATGCTTGGAAGTATGGGGTGGGGGTTAAAAATTGTAGTGAGGCCAAATGATGAATTAAGTAAGCATGTTGAAATGGATGTGGGTTACACTAGTTATTTGGAGATGAAGAGGCTTGCAAGGGATTTAACAGCATGGATATCTGCATATAATCTTTATTTGGATTGAAGACAGTGACACCACCACCATTAGTAAAATACACTAGCCATTGTGATTAGAGTTTGAACCTTCACACAATAAACACTTACAGAACTGGAATATGCCAGTGCTTCTGAGGGTGATAATTTAGCTTTGGTTTGGAACTCTGCCCATCTCTTATCAATAGTTGTCTGGTTTATCCTTCCGTACTTGTAAAGTGGTAATACCATAGTTCACATTTCTTGCCTGTGTGTGCACTATTTGGTGGTTGTCATCTTGTCACCCAACTCAAACGTTGCTCAGATCCAAGCAGAGAATTGGACACAGATTTCATCCATGTGATTTGCTAAGTGCATGTGATACAAATTTCCTCCTGAAACAAGTAAACAGTTGTAAGAGTTTTTTTGTATATTAAATCTGTAAAATACACTAAAGACAGCTGAAGATAGTGTGAAATGTTTTCACTATAATGTACCCATTATTTTGACAATCACCTGTAAGAGAAATTTCCTGTTATTTTAACATTTGCTAACATTCTCCTTTCTTTTTGTTCCAGGGGTTCATAGGTGGATCATCAATCATCTTTCTCATCTGTCACACCTTTCGTTATGCTTTTTTAAAAAAGAACACATTTTAACTATTAATAAATTATTTTTGGTCTTCCAGTGTTTGTTTTATAATGCAATAAGTTCGATATACCCTTTCCCCAGGCAAAAGCAATGAAAGATACACAAAAGTGATCAAGTAAAAAAGGATAGAATGTAAAGAGCTTTGAAAAAAATTTAAACAGAATTATTTATAGACATGTTCAATACATGGCTGTAATTTATTGATAGCAATAAATCAGAGTTTATATGTTTGGCACTAACTCCAAATGTGTGCTTCCAAAAGATTAATTTTGACCATTGAACTGGAACACACTCCAATTTTATCAGTCATTTTGTATGAAAGCAAACTACATCTTACGAGATACTCAATTCACACAAACCCTTGTATTCATTCTGATATATAATGTGTATCATCTAAGTGTCACTGAGAGAAGAAATTAAATTTAGGTAACTTCACTGGTGTTTGTGATCCAAAGATTTAGAAAAAGTCAACTTAGAAAACTGTTAAATTACAAGGAGACAGCTAACAGAAACACTTAGAGTAGAAAATAGTAATTCTAGCTCTCAGAACTAAATGTTCCTCCTCCATCAAGGAAAGCAGTCAGGGAAGGTCAACAGGTCATTCAGAGTGCTTGTAATACTTCTCCAGTTGGTATACTTCTACAATAATGTCCATTCACAAGGGACATGGTGGTAATACTAATCACGTTTACTTAAAAATGTACCTTTCAGTTTCATTATGATTACAATAATCTCAACTGTGGAAGCATTAACTAAATTATGGGTAAGTTATTGGACTTCATTTGATAGAGGTTGAAATAAACAGATATCAACACAACTCCCTCTAATCCAGGATGGAATGTAACAATATTATGGAAAGGAAATTTGCTACTCACAATATAGCGGAGATGCTGAGTTGCAAATAGGCACAACAAAAAGACTGTCAAAAACGAACACCATCCCCACGCGCACACACACACACACACACACACACACACACACACACAGAGCTGAAACCACACTGTGAGCAGCAGCGCCAGTGCATGATGGGAGTGGCAAATGGGTGGTGGTAAGTAGGTGGCTGGGGCGGGGAGGGGGAGGCATAGATAGTAGGGTAGAGGTGGCAGACAGTGAAGTGCTGCAGGTTGGACAGAGGGCAGGGGATGTGATGGTGGAATGAAGGCTGTGCAGTATTGAAATGGAAACAGAGAAGGGCTTTGATGGCTGAGGACACTAACAAAGATTGAGGCCAGGAGGGTTACAGGAACATAGGCTGTATTGCAGGGAAAGTTCCCACCTGCGAATTTCAGAAAAGCTGGTGTTTGTGAGAAGGATCCATATGGCACAGGCAGTGAAAATGAAGGATGTCATGTTTGGCAGCATGCTCCGCAACAGGGTGGTCCACTTGTTTCTCGGTGGCCATTCAGCTTGTTGGTTGTCATGCCCACATAGAATGCAGCACAATAGTTGCAGCTTACCTTGTAGATCATGACTGGTTTTACAGGTAGCCCTGCCTTTGATGGGATAGGTGATGTTTGTGACGGGACTGGCGTAGGTGGTGGTGGGGGGATGTATGGGACTTGCCTCTAGGTCTATTACAGGAGTATGAGCCATAAGGTAAGGGGTTGGGAGCAGGAGTTGTGTAGGGGTGGTCGAGTGTATCGTGTAGGTCCGGTGGACGGCAGAATACCACTGTGGGAGGGCTGGAAAGGGTAGTGGGCTGGACATTTCTCATTTCAGCGCACGACAAGAGGTAGTCGAAACCCTGGCGGAGAATGTAATTAAGTTGCTCCAGTCCTGGGTGGTACTGAGTTAAAAGGGGAATGCTCCTCTGTGGGCGGACAGTAGGTCTTTGTTAGGTGGTGAGAGACTGGAAAGATCAGAGACTGGAGATTTGTTTTTGTACAAGGTTGGGAGGATAATTATGGTCTGTGAAGGCTTCAGTGGGGCCCTCGATATATTTCGAGAGGGACCATTCGTCACCACAGATGTGACGACCACATATGGCTAGGCTGTATAGAAGGGACTTCTTGATATGGAATGGGTGGCAGCTGTCAAAGTGGAGGAATCCTTCAGAAACACCAGAATCCTAAACCCCTCACCTGGTTCAGATTCATTGGTGACACCTTTGTGATCTGGGTTGAGAGTGAGGACACCCTATCCACATTCCTCCAGAACCTCAACAACTTCTCCCCCATTTACTTCACCTGGTCCTACTCAGCCCAACAAGCCACCTTCCTAGATGCTGACCTCCGACTCAAAGATGGCTACATCAGTACCTCCATACATATCAGCTCCACTAACCACAGCAATACCTCCACTTAAACAGCTGCATCCATTCCATACCAAGAAGTTCCAGCCATACAGCCTAGCCAACCGTGGTCGTTGCATCTGCAGTGAAGAGCGGTTCATCTCGAAATATACCGAGGGTCTCACTGAAGCCTTACAGGTAATTACCATCACAACCTTGTACAAAAACAAATCTCCTGTGAAACTTCCTGGCAGATTAAAACTGTGTACCGGACCGAGACTCGAACTCGGGACCTTTGCCTTTCGCAGGCAAGTGCTCTACCAACTGAGCTACCCAAGCATGACTCACACTCCGTCCTCACAGCTTTACTTCTGCCAGTACCTCGTCTCCTACCTTCCAAACTTTACAGAAGCTCTCCTGCGAACCTTGCAGAACTAGCACTCCTGAAAGAAAGGATATTGCGGAGACATGGCTTAACCAGAGCCTGGGGGATGTTTCCAGCAAGAGATTTTCACTCTGCAGCAGAGTGGAAATCTCCTGTGCCTTATCTTTCCAGTCTCCCACTACCTACCAAAGTGCCATCGTCTGGCCACAGAGGAGCATTCCACTCATAATTCAGTACCACCCAGGACTGGAGCAACTAAATTACATTCTCCGCCAGGGTTTTAACTACCTCTTGTTGTGCCCTGAAATGAGAAATGTCCTGCCTGCTATCCTTGCTACCCCTCCCACTCCCACAGCATGTAGTTGACCAGATTCTGCAAGAGGACATTGACTCAACTGTAAGTACAGCTAATCCTGCATTTGATTTAGTTAAAAACGAAGGGTAATTTCAAAGACTAATTGGACTGACAGGAGGGCTAATCGACGAGCTGCAATCAGGAAATGGGACAAATTTGTCTAAACAATTTCCAAAATTTAAAACAGATGGAGAGGTACACTCGACGTATTTGTTGAGAATATTTTCTAGATCATTACATAATCACTTGGAGGATTCAGAGGAGATAATTTCACAAACCATTACTGGGACAGGTACATGGCTGAGTGGGAAATGGTACATTTGGAAGAATTTAAACCCTGGGATGATTGCCAAGAGAGATTCAAAAAGAAATATAGGTCACATATTACGCAAGGGGAAGTTAATATTAGAGTTATTTTATCCTAAGTTTTTTAATAGCACATGGGGTATAGTATAGAGAATGACATTTGACAAGATCTAAATACTGTATCTGGCTAACCCAGTAGAAGACTCATTTCGTTAACATATTGGTACAAAGACTACCATATCATATGAGAAGAGTTTTGGTACTGGGGTGGACAAAGATACACAATCTGTTAACATTTGCGAATGGTTTGGATAAGCAAAATAAAGAGCGCCCGAATTAAACACGTGGCAAAAATTGCGGGGCAGCAAATAATGCATCCAAGTTCCAGGGAAGAAATAAAAGTAAATTTTGTAAAGTAAACAAACAGAATAATGACCATTTAAATAAGTCTGGAAGTAATCAACTAAATATTCCCTCCCAAATATTTACATCTAAAATATTTTGTGCATGCAAGCATTATCGCAAACCCATTGACTGGCCAAGAGGACAACTTATATAGATATGATATTTATTTAAAAAATTGACTTTTACAGTCACATGTTGCTACATTTGATATTGAGCATTAAAGTTAGTAGTCATACACAGCGTAATGGTATAGTTACATTTAGGCTCTTAAAATTAAGTGATAAAGATGATATTACATTACTGTGGCATCAATATGCAAGCATCTCATTATTAACACAACTGACCTTTAAGAATTGATGGTAGAGATTATAAACTTTCAACCAGTACCTGGTACATACGATAATATGTTACATGTAAAAGTGAAAACTATATTCTACATTTGAGAGTGACTTATTGCAGATCGATGTTTGTGCCATCACATTTAATTAGGGGAAGAGAAGGTGAGTTAACTAGTGTTCACACAAGCACCTGAGATTAAGATACAGGCATAGGATTTCTAGTGAAGAGGAGAATGGTAGCTGCTGCCAATAAGTAGGCTCAATTGTCTAGTGTAGATTCTACCTAAAGAAGTAATTACCTCAAGAAAATAATCAGGAAAGTAAGAAGATACTTTATTTTGTGTGGTAAATTGTTCTTCATAGAAATTAAAGTGTGTGAGGAAATAAGCCAGTAAAGGGATGACCTATATCAGGCTTGGAGTGAAAGCATGAGAGGGACACTACCACAATAAAAACTGATTAGGAAGTACCTTTCTGCAGAAGGTATTTGGACAGTTCTTACCAGGATTAAGATACTATTTTTTGCCTTTAAAATAAAAGTTCTCCAGAATAGTAAAGTAAAGGAACATCACAGATTCGTGCAGGCCATTGGAAGTACAAGTTTAACCTTTCATTCTGCTCTTTCTTCAGAACACCATTTATTTTTTTATTTTTTTTTAAGAAATGGGAAATTTTCTAAATAAATTCACTGAATGCGAATACATTGGCTTTGGCTGTGTTAGATGTAGATGTACTCCCTGTTGATGACATGTGAAAATTTGTGTCAGACTGGGACTTTTCTTAATTCTGAAAAATATATTTATTTACACTTTGCGTTTATGCCAAACTGTGTGAAACTTACCAAATTCACCCATATATAACACTTTCCCCGGACACAAATCTGTGTGAAAGTTACATCCTTAATACACATTTTTAAGTGTCTAAACACAGTTCTAAACATCAGATGAACAACAGTTATGGTAGAATCAATAGTGCTGTTGAAAATGGGTGGGTAACACATCTTTTAACTACTGTGGAACCCAAGAAAGCAGTTTTTGGTTTTACTAATACATAGGTTTACTGTTCACTTCTCACACATGTTAAACAGTTACAACATTTGCACATTGTTCTCTTCTCATTCCGAACTGTTCTTTGATTAAAAGGTTCCAACCTTATATCCTTTGGAGATAATGATGACCCCTTACATTAACCCAGTTCATCTCTTTTGAATCTGTGCTAGCTTGCCTACGTCATGTTTTTGCTCCAGGACCAAACTGACAGAGTTTGAGCCAATTCAGTTCTAAACTACTGGTTTATTGACATGACTGCTGTTCTTTTTGTCCCCCTGTGAGTAACCTTCTGTAGAAAATTAACAAATCTATTACATTTATTTCAGTCCAATAGAAAAACAAATTTAAAAACCAGTATTTGGATCTAGTCTTTAAATGACATCTGCCAAAGTTACTGTCTAATAAATTTACATTTCCCTCTTCTTTCTGTCAAGCCTATTCATTTCAGATTTTGGCAGCTCAATGATGAAAGTAGACAGAAAACAGACAATACTGTTGTCTTTATAGAAAATGGAGGAAAAGTCCACTTTGCCAACAGTAGTAGTGTGTTACTCAAAATACCCGTATACTTCTTTCTGTTGGTCCTTTCCATTTTGCATTTTACAGCTCTGTATTCTGTTCCTTTTGAGCGTGCCTACACACCTAATCTCTAGCTTGAATTAGATACAAAACTGCATCCATAGGAATGTAATATGTCAAAATAGATCTTGTAGTTACGGTCCCTTGGAATCTCACTTAAGAGGTGAATCACATTTCCAAATACTCTGATATCTGGGTGTTATGAAATGAAGCCCTTAGTTTTTTCTAAATGATTTGATTTTTCTGTATCTTTGGGTGTTTTTCAGAAGCTTGTAGTACCAATATAGCAGCAACAAGTTCATTACTGTCATCCTCCAAAAAATTATTAGAATTGTGTGTGCCCTCTGGTAATCTCAGGCTCGCTATCAATTTCTGCAGGTTCCAGATCGTTTACAGTTATGGCTTAACCTAGGCCATCTTCACTGTCAGATGGACATTTTAAGGCCACAAATTCTTCACAAGTCATCACTTTACATTGTCCCATTTTCAAAATACAAGAGTGACTCCATTACAACACTCGATTGAGCATGAGAAACTAGAAGGAAGCAGAATGAAGGAAACACTAATTTGTTGTCATTCTAGTGTGGGTAGGAGCATTACTATGCACAATTGCACGTATGCAAGCAAAATTTATTCATCTGAATTAAACCAGTGTACTCTCCAAAGGTTATAGAAGCACAATATATTTTTTACGTTCATGTGTTCTTGCTTGCAACTATTAGCAATCACCATTGAAAGAGAGCAGTGTGTTCCAGACAGACAATGCTACACGGAGCCACACACATTGTCACATCGTAAGGTCAGCAGTGCATTCTAGTGTCAGATCCTTTTAATCAGTTTCATAAAGCAACATTGCAAAGCAGTTTCCTGTTTTAAGCTTCAAGGGCAATGATTAAAAGAGAGTTGAAACTTTGCTTTGCACATGTGTGAAGCAGCACGGTGATGGATAAAATGTGAACATGACCAAAGATGCCAGTGGCTTGAGTTTAATGATTTACAAGTATCATAGAGGTGTGAGTTGCAAGCACCTAACAGCATGTGGCTCCTCTGACATGACAGAAGCATTGTGAAAGAAAGTACGAGGGTTGTTTGGAAAGTAAGGAACGATTGGTCGCAAAATGGAAACCACAGTGAAAATCAAAACTGTTTTCTTTGCACATTTAGCTACACCTTCCAGGTACTTCTCTATAGTCGCCGCTCTGACTTAAGACATTCGTCGAAACATTATACCAAATTTCCAATGCCATCATCATAGAAGGCAGCCACCTGTGCTTTCTGATAATTCTCTACACTGGTCTATAGCACGTAGCCTGTGCTCAAATGTCTTAGTATCCAGTGTTTCGTGTGAACAGAAATGATACTCAGGACAAGCCAATTAAGACTGTGTTGGGGCCAATCGAACACGTCCCATTGAAAAGGCTGCAGGAGGGTATTCACTGTCCCTGCAGAGTGCGGCTGAGAATTGCCACGAAGAAGGAAGTGTGTGGCAGTTGCATTAGGTGGACAGCATTCATTAAGGCGGAGCCTCTCAGCGGGCCCTCCTACTTGGTGGGAGACATTGTTGTTCTAGGCACCTTGATGTGATGAATTGGCATACTAGATACACTGCCCAAAATGTCTGTGAAAAGCCTCATCGGATTTTCACGGTGGTTTCCATTTCGCGACCGATTGTTCCTCACTTTCCAAATAGCCCTTGTATTAAATGACTATGTATAAGCTAGGGTATAAACCTGCAATAGTTTGGTGATCACCTTGTTGAACAATAGTCAACATATAATTTTAAATGTAGTATGGAAATGCAAACAAGAAGTAAACATTCTCTCATTCATCTGCTCTGCCGTTGTAAATAGTGGGGTATATCTTAACTGTGTGTGGCATATGTAAAAGTAACTGCTGAAGGAGAGGGTAATAAGAATGTGTTAGTAACTGAAAACCCTATACTTACAGAATTATTGAGTAAATTAAGTTAAAGGACTAGTAACAAGAACCGAAGTACTGAGAATGAGGCATTCTTGTAGGGGCTCAGCCACACACATCAAAATAAGTATAGTGTAAAGATAGCATAGGTAAAGAAAATTATAGTCACAAGAGGTTTTACCAAAGAGGAAGAGTCAACTGGGTGAACTAGACTTTATGAAGAGGACATCCAAAGCATAATAATAATAATAATTGGCAAAGGTTGAGACTGTGGGTAATGCACTTGTAATTTGCAAAGACTGAAACAGAAATAAAATGGTACGAGATTCTAAAAGATAGCTACCCTGTTTTTAAAGAACTTTCAACAGGATATGCAGTGGTATGTTGCAAGTTTATTTTAGGAAGTAAGTTGTAAGTAGTATAAATGAAAGAATTATTATCTTTGTTTATTAGATTAGATTTACTTTCATTCCAATTGATCCGTATTGAGAAGGACCTCCAGGATGTGGGACATGTCAGAAAAACAACAATACATGACAAATATTTACAACTAAAACAAATAAGCTAATGTACCATTCCACAGGTCCCAAGTGGAATGATCGTCATTTTTTAATGAACACTATATGAAAGAGTCATTTTACAAATACTAATGCACTGAATTTAAAATAAAAATGTTATTTATTTATTTATAAGGTAATAAACATGTAATACAACTACTATAATGAACACGTTACTGCACTGAAATGGTGCAGAAGTTAGATTGTACACACTCTCTCTCTCTCTCTCTCTCTCTCTCTCTCTCTCTCTCTCTCTCTCTCTCTCTCTCACACACACACACACACACACACACACACACACACACACACATATTTTCAATGAACACATTACTGCACTGAAATTGTACAGAAGTTATATTTGTACTTATATACAAATCAGTTGGTTTTACAGAGAAATTCATCAATGGAGTAGAAGGAGTTGGCCACCAATAAATCCTTTAGGCTTCTCTTAAACTGAATTTCATTGGTTGTTAAGCTTTTTATGGCTGCTGGCAAGTTATTGAAAATGTGTGTTCCTGAATAATGCACACCTTTTTGTACAAGACTAAGTGACTTTAAATTCTTGTGAAGATTATTCTTATTTCTAGTATTGATTCCATGAATTAGTTAGGTTAAGTCTAAAGTCATGTGAAAAACAAATAAGAATATTTTAGTTATTAAGATGATAAAATTGTCACAACATCCTCCATCTAAGTGGGGGATATGAGATGTAACAGATCATTTCAGAGAAAGTGATACATTACTTTCTTTGTCCTTCCAAGGACTATGACTTCTTGTAACTTCTTATTAGTAGTTAAGTGGTCGGTATATTGGGCAGGAAATTTTCTGCTTTTTTGTGCACATGACATGAGGAGGGCTGAATGTGGCACATCTGTAAGATAAGACAATGGGTGGTGAGTCAACTTCCCAGTGGTATATTTAACATTTAGGCAGTCATTCTGTGCTGCCAGTGTTCCACATAGGAGACTGACTGTGGACCCAGGAGTCTTGCAGCTCATGACAATCCCAGTGGCATCACGAGAGAAGTGGAGTTCCGGTTAGCTCACAGGAGGTTAGCAATTGAGATAGATGAAACTATAGGGAAAACAGATGTAATATCTGACTTGGAGTTGGATGTAATATGGGATGAACTACTGCAACGGAGGCACAATATGTCTGTGTTTAAGATGACAATGCTTTGAGTTCATTGAGCAGTAGCTGCAATTCTTAGACTATTTTTTAGCTGGTAGAAGCAGCGAAGACTGAGCCTGAAGCCTCAAGACCCTGTTCACTGTCATCCAAGTAGCAGTTACACAGTGAGCAGTCTACATGAATAATGCAACCCAAAGACATATTTTAATAGCAAGCTACCTCATGATTTCATGACATAACATCGCCCGTGACTCATTACATACCAGTTTCAGTTCTTCATACCAATTAACCTCACTCTGACTGCATGTTAAGACGGCTCCCATCCAACTGTTTGTGCACCAGCTTGATGCACCCTCACACCTCGCATTCCAGCTTTTCCTCTGGTGCCTTTGCACCACACAGCTACAGTGGTACTTTCCCTTGCTACAATATCTAGCATAAATCGACCCTTTCCAAGTGTAATACATTATTCGTGTGACATATTCACATAACTTTCAGCACAACTAAAAATTTTCAACTACAAATTGTAATTAAGAAGCTAAATAATGAAAAAATAAGATATGTGTGACAATTACAGGGGTCCCCTCAACCTAGGAACTGGATGACCTCTACCTCTTTTCAACTTTCCCCTACACGTATCTCTTTCCTTCCGAAGGGAGTAATTGTTGTTGTTGTTGTTGTTGTTGTTGTTGTTGTCTTCAGTCCTGAGACTGGTTTGATGCAGCTCTCAATGCTACTCTATCCTGTGCAAGCTTCATCATCTCCCAGTACTTACTGCAACCTACATCCTGAATCTGCTTAGTGTATTCATCTCTTGGTCTCCCTCTACGATTTTTACCCTCCACGCTGCCCTCCAATGCTAAATTTGTTTCCCTTGATGCTTCAAAACATGTCCTACCAACCAATCCCTTTTTCTAGTCAAGTTGTGCCACAAACACCTCTTCTCCCCAATTCTATTCAATACTTCATCATTAGTTATGTGATCTACCCATCTAATCTTCAGCATTCTTCTGTAGCACCACATTTTGAAAGCTTCTACTCTCTTCTTGTCCAAACTAGTTATCGTCCATGTTTCACTTCCATACATGGCTACACTCCATACAAATACTTTCAGAAACGACTTTATGATGCTTAAATCTATATTCGATGTTAACAAATTTCTCTTCTTCAGAAACCCTTTCCTTGCCATTGCCAGTCTACATTTTATATCCTCTCTACGTCGACCATCATCAGTTATTTTGCTCCCCAAATAGCAAACTCCTTTACTACTTTAAGTGTCTCATTTCCTAATCTAATTCCCTCAGCATCACCAGACTTAATTCAACTACATTCCATTGTCCTCGTTTTGCTTTTATTGATGTTCATCTTATATCCTCCTTTCAAGACACTGTCCATTCCATTCAACTGCTCTTCCAAATCCATACCTGTCTCTGACAGAATTACAATGTCATTGGCGAACCTCGAAGTTTTTATTTCTTCTCCATGGATTTTAATACCTACTCTGAATTTTTCTTTTGTTTCCTTTACTGCTTGCTCAATATACAGATTGAATAACATCGGGGAGAGGCTACAACCCTGTCTCACTCCCTTCCCAACCACTGCTTCCCTTTCGTGCCCCTTGGTTCTTATAACAGCCATCTGGTTTCTGTACAAATTGTAAATAGCCTTTCGCCCCTGTATTTTCCCCCTGCCACCTTCAGAATTTGAATGAGAGTATTCCAGTCAACATTATCAAAAGTTTTCTCTAAGTCTACAAATGCTAGAAACGTAGGTTTGGCTTTCCTTAATCTTTCTTCTAAGATAAGTCATAAGGTCAGTATTGCCTCGTGTGTTCCAACATTTCTGCGGAATCCAAACTGATCTTCCCCGAGGTCGGCTTCCACCAGTTTTTCCATTCATCTGCAAAGAATTCGCATTAGTATTTTGCAACTGTGACTTATTAAACTGATAGTTCGGTAATTTTCACACCTGTCAACACCTGCTTTCTTTGGGATTGGAATTATTATATTCTTCTTGAAGTCTGAGGGTATTTCGCCTGTCTCATACATCTTGCTCACCAGATGGTAGATTTTTGTCAGGACTGACTTTCCCAAGGCCGTCAGTAATTCTAATGGAATGTTGTCTACTTGCGGGGCCTTGTTTCTACTCAGGTCTTTCACTGCTCTGTCAAACTCTTCACTCAGTATCGTATCTTCCATTTCATCTTCATCTACATCCTCTTTAATTTCCTTAATATTGTCCTCAAGTACATCGCCCTTGTATAGACCCTCTATATACTCCTTCCATCTTTCTGCTTCCCCTTCTTTGCTTAGAACTGGGTTTCCATCTGAGCTCACGATATTCATACAAGTGGCTCTCTTTTCTCCAAAGGTCTCTCTAATTTTCCTGTAGGCAGTATCTATCTTGCCCCTAGTGAGATAAGCTTCTACATCCTTGCATTTGTCCTCTAGCCATCCCTGCATAGCCATTTTGCACTTCCTTTTGATCACATTTTTGAGACGTTTTTATTCCTTTTTGCCTGTTTCATTTACTGCATTTTTATATTTTCTCCTTTCATCAATTAAATTCAATATTTCTTCTGTTACCCAAGGATTTCTACTAGCCCTCGTCTTTTTACCTACTTGATCCTCTGCTGCCTTCACTACTTCATCCCTCAAAGCTACCCATTCTTCTTCTACTGTATTTCTTTCCCCCATTCCCCATTCCTGTCAATTGTTCCCTTATGCTCTCCCTGAAACTCTGTACAACCTCTGGTTCAGTTTATCCAGGTCCCATCTCCTTAAATTCCCACCTTTTTGCAGTTTATTCAGTTTTAATCTACAGTTCATAACCAATAGATTGTGGTCAGTCCACATCTGCCCCTGGAAATGTCTTACAGTTTAAAACCTGGTTCCTAAATCTCTGTCTTACCATTATATAATCTATCTGATACCTACTAGTATCTCCAGAATTCTTCCATGTATACAACCTTCTCTTATGATTCTTGAACCAAGTGTTAGCTATGATTAAGTTATGGTCTGTGCAAAATTCCACCAGACTGATTCCTCTTTCATTTCTTAACCCCAATCCACATTCACCTACTATATTTCCTTCTCTCCCTTTTCCTACTCCTGAATTCCAGTCACCCATGACTATTAAATTTTTGTCTCCCTTCACTACCTGAATAATTTCTTTTGTTTCATCAATTTCTTCATCATCTGCAGAGCTAGTTGGCATATAAACTTGTACTACTGTAGGGGCTTCGTGTCTATCTTGGCCACAATAATGCATTCACTATGCTGTTTGTAGTAGCTTACTTGCACTCCTATTCTTCTATTCATTATTAAACCTACTCCTGCATTACCTCTATTTGATTTTGTATTTATAACCCTGTATTCATCTGACCAAAAGTGTTGTTCCTCCTGCCACCGAACTTCACTAATTCTCACTATATCTAACTTTAACCTATCCATTTCCCTTTTTAAATTTTCTAACCTACCTGCCTGATTAAGGGACCTGACATTCCACACTCCGATCCGTAGAATGCCAGTTTTCATTCTCCTGATAACGACATCCTCTTGAGTAGTCCCTGCCCGGAGATCCGAATGGGGGACTATTTTACCTCCGGAGTATTTTACCCAAGAGGACGCCATCATCATGTAATCATACAGTAAAGCTGCATGCCCTCGGGAAAAATTACGGCTGTAGTTTCCCCTTGCTTTCAGCCATTCGCAGTACCACAACAGCATGGCCGTTTTGGTTAGTGTTACAAGGCCAGATCAGTCAATCATCCAGACTGTTGCCCCTGCAACTACTCAAAAGGCTGCTGCCCCTCTTCAGGAACCACACGTTTGTCTGGCCTCTCAACAGATACCCCTTCATTGTGGTCGCACCTACGGTACGAGGAAGAAGTAATAATTAGTTCAAAGAGATGTGATTACTACTATCCACCAACGGTGCTAGCTATCTTGCATCCTGGAGGCAGGTGCTGGCCAGCCATTCTGTCTCATCATTTTGTGTCTTATTGCCATTTAGCTTTGGAGCCATACGTTCAGACAGATAGGAACTTCATACACAATGCTAGAGAAGCTGTTGCAGATGACATTTCATGGTTTGAGTATTTCATGTATGATAACCCAATGTTTCATATACATTGTAAACTTTTCAAGCCACTGCTGGTTGGTTACAAGTAGGCCAGTACAAGGGAGGACGGTTTACCACTGCTGTTTCTCTATTACTCTAATCTTTGTGTGTTCTTGTGCCAAACTGGGATTCCAGTCCAGGTCTCCCCTTTATCACAAAAAGTGATTTTCATTTAGGCCAGCTGAGCACACCTGTGGGTCCAATTCAGATATGTACTGTTATTGTAGACATACATCATTTAGTACGGCATAAATCCTGATTTGTATAGGACACTTAAAAAAGTGGAATGACGTCTGATAAATTCATTCATCAACACAGGCACAATATTATTAACCTATAAATACAGGGTGTTTAAAAAAGTCTCTCAAGCAGTCATGGAGGTGGGGCATCAGGATCCCTTTAGTATCAATGTATGGGCAGGAATTGTCGGTGACAGACTCATAAGGCCATACACTTTACCATACAGATTGACAGATTCTGTGTATCATTCATTTCTGCACTATGAATTACTAGTGCGGTTAGATGATGTTACTTTTGCAGAAAGACAGTGACTGGGGTTTATGACAACAGGAAGACAACTCGTATAATATGGATAGTGTGACAATACCTCACTGCAACAATTCACAGGTGACGGTTTGGTCCTCCCCTGTCATAAGACCTGAATCTGTTGGATTTCTGACTAAGGGAACATTTAAAGGCATTGGTGTATGGCCAACCCATCAAAATCATGCACATTACAGGATTGTGTGATGCAATCAAAATGGAGCCAGGTGTATTTCAAACAGCGTGTGATTCACTGCAAAGGACATGTCAGGAGCCATGGAAACCATATGCAGCACTGTCTGTAGTGTCTGCATCTGCTTAACAGGCAGATGGAAACTCCAGGTAGGAATATCAACAATGTAGGAGAAAGATTGCTACAAAGGAGATATTGTCAGGTTGCAGACAGGCACAATTAAAAGGCACTTGACACGTGCTTTAGGCTACAGCCTTCATCAGTACAGAGAGAGAGAGAGAGACACACACACACACACACACACACACACACACACACACACACACACACACACACACACACACACAGGGAGGGGGGGGGGGGGGGGGGGGGGAGGGCGAGCACACACGTCCGCCAACTGCAGCACCTCCAGCCTGAGGTGCTGGAGTCGGTGGCCATGTGTGTGCGAGATGTGCTTGCTTGCTCTCTCTCTCTCTCTCTCTCTCTCTCTCTCTCTCTACTGATGAGGGCTATGGCCGAAAGCTAAATGTTAGTGTCTTTTTAATTGTGCCTGTCTGCAACTTGACGTGTTACGGTAAGTAGCAATCTATCTTTTCCTACATTGGTAACAAGCAGATGGGAATGAGAGGACATCTCAACAGGTATTGTATGAACATATCACTGTAGGAACTTTTCTTCTAGTGTTGACAAATACTAGCGGTGTGTGGCGGAGGGCACAATTCGCACTAAAGTCATATCCCCCCCCCCTCCTCCCTCTGTTCCACTCGCGGATCGCACGAGGGAAATACGACTGTGTGAATGCCACAGTAGTACTTGAGGTGCTAACTCATTGGTAGGTTTATAAATGAAGTGAGAGCATTGCTGACTTTCGTATGAGTCCCCCTCCAGAGCTACATAGTACAACTGCACACATACATACATATTCCTCTGTCCAGCTGTGCAACATGCTCACAACCCATGTCATGTGAATCCTTCCCCACAATGTGAGTTTCTCTGAATTACTTAGATATCAGCTGCCCTTGCCACGCACCCTTCAGACCTGTAATCCTCCTGGCCTCATTCTCCATGAGCCCCTGCCCCATACCAGCCTCTGCCCCTGTCTTGTTACCCTGACTGATCCTATCCCCCACTCACAGCCTCTTCTCCACAGAATCTTTCTCCCTCTATGCTATCTCCTCCTCCAATCCACCCTTCCACATAACTGCACGGTGCACGCAACTCCCCTCATCTGCAACCAGAATGATGTCACCAGTGCTGCATTCCTATCCTGTGTGCCTCTGCTGCTTTTCTCTCCTCACCATCAGCCCCTTTTCTCCCCTTGCGCACTTCAACTGTCACAGCCCACAACCTCTCACTTAGTCTACCTGTAGTGCTGCATTGTCCTGACCTCATCAACATAAGGCACGCTGCCACGAGTACCTATGATAGTCAGGGTATAAACATTGGAAGTAATATGCTCACACCTTAATTACAGTACACAGCACATCAAAAGGTGTCTCTCACAAAAAGGAGGGATGAGAGGCAAAGTAGAAAAGTATGGAGGTAATGAAATCTGTTTACATGTGGTGGCAAAGGGGGCAAACAGAATCCCTGTCAATTCTTTAAAAAATATTGCTGCAGACTAGAGTGAACCAAACAGTACTGCCTCTCTAGAATAGCTGCAACACAGTCTGGGAAAGAAACAGTTATGCCACCTGGCATTGCTCACAGCAAAGTGTCTATCCTGTGTGCCTCTGCTGCTTTTCCCTCCTCACCATCAGCCCCTTTTCTCCCCTTGCGCACTTCAACTGTCACAACCCACAACTCTCACTTTAGTCTACCTGTAGTGCTGCATTGTCCTGACCTCATCAACATAAGGCACGCTGCCACTAGTACCTGTGATAGTCAGGGTATAAACATTAGAAGTAATATGCTCACACCTTAATTACAGTACACAGCACATCAAAAGGTGTCTCACACAGAAAGGAGGGATGAGAGGCAAAGTAGAAAAGTATGGAGGTAATAAAATCTGTTTACATATGGTGGCAAAGAGGACAAACACAATCACCGTCAATTCTTAAAAAATATTGCTGCAGACTAGAGTGAACCAAACAGTACTGCCTCTCTAGAATAGCTGCAACACAGTCTGGGAAAGAAACAGTTATGCCACCTAGCATTGCTCACAGCAAAGTGTCTGGCAGAAAACTAAAGCTTGCAGGACTCGACAGAAGTGGATGTGTGAAACATTTAAAACTGGTTTGTCTATCGATGTGATGTCTGTTATGTGAGTCAGTAGTTTACACCAGGTGTGTCCCCCGACTACCCTTCTCCAGCATTACCTGCAGGCTCTTCTGCACCTGCTGATGATATTGTAATTCTTACAAAAATGGAAAAGGAATAGGAAGATCAGTTGAACAATACAAATAATGCCTTGAAAAGGGGTTGTAAGATGAACATCAACAAAAGGGAAATGGAGCATAGTCGAGTTAAATCAAGTTATAGTTCTTAATGTCAAATACAAATTTGAGTGACTGGAAGTCTTTCTTAAGGGCACTTATCTGGAGCATAGCTTTGTACAGAAGTGAAATGTGGACAAGAAATAGTTCATATGAGGAGATGATAGAAGCTTCTGAAATGTGGTGCTACAGAAGAATTCTTAATGTTAGATGGGTATATCAGATAACTAATGAGCAGGCATTGAATCAGATTCAGGAGAAAAGAAATTTATGCTTCAACTTGACTAAAAGAAGGTGTACCAGTGCCTACCTTCACTGTACGTTAAGTCCTTGGAATCTCAATGATTAAAATGTTGTAGAATAATTGTAAATTGACTTCTAGGAATTCTGAAAATGATGTACATTAAATAAATTTCCGAATGGAGTGGCTTTTTTCCGTATTTATTGCCAATACAAACACTATAATGACAAGATCTTTTTATTCAAGTAGGTACCTCCGCCTCTCCACTTCACTGTACACAGACGTGGCATTAGCAACATAATCGTAGTCTGAAGTTGCAGCACTTTTTAGACACTATTTGCAGAAGACTGTTGCTGTAAATTATGTAAACAATGTACACACTCAAGTTCTTGAGATAGTCATCAAAAGAGCAAACAAGTGCGTAACGCAGCACCAGTTTGAAGTCAACAATATCTGTCAATTCAAAAGAGCTGATAAAATTACTACTTGAGAAGAGTACGTCATATAATCCACACTTATGTGCTGTTCATGTATACAGAGTCAAAAGATTTCCATGGAAAAGTTTAATATGAACTTTCCGATCGCTTAACAGTTGTATGGGAGTCAATATCGTAATAGTAAGACAAAACTTTTTTATGCAGAGGTCAACACCGTAAAAGTCAACTGCAAAGTCATCAATTGATTTTAATGACTAACTGTAATGTCTCATGACCCCGTATCAGTGTTGCACAAGTGCTAGCTTATCCTGGACTGAAAATTTTGGGCGACATCTAACTATTTGCAGACCGGCCTATAAACATTTTGCAATCTTTGAAACTACATAATCGTTTGAAAAATGGTTAGGTTAGATTTTTCTAGGTAATATGGACTATATGTATTAGCAGTAACTCAGTTTATGACATATATGGTGGTTTAGGAAATTAGAAAAGTTCATAAAAACCATTTTGTGCACGCAGGGTGGGAACACTTCATTTATGGGTACAAGTCCCATATTTAAAATTATGCAAAAATGTAATTAATGCTTAATAAATTAGTAAAATGTGTCATCTTGTGCATAAAATCCAAGCCAACAAAAGTGTAACAGCAAAGGTCAGTTCCAACAAACGTAGAGGCAAAATCTGCAATGGAAAACGTAGTTGATCACAAACTTTAATGTTAATTATCCTGTATGCTAATCATTTTTACTGAAATTGAAAAATGTTAGTGAAAAGTCAGATGCCATTCTTTCTAATGAATGCTGTCACCATGCCCATAAATACATATTAGGCACACAAAAACTGAAAAGTCATACTGTAATAAGAAGGTCAGTAATTCACGTCTTTTGATTAACAAGGTTTGCAGAAAAACTAGCACATCACTAGAATCAGCCCATTGAAAAATAATGCCTTGAATATTGAATCTAAGTGAGGAAAAGCTTAGTTAAGACTCTGAACTATTTCAGCAACTACCACATGTGTATTTTTTTTTAAATAAACTTACGAAAATTGAAAAATAAGAAAAGGAAAAAAAAATTATTGGCAGGAGTGCAATAAGAGCAGATGGGAGATTCCATCTTCCTCTCTTTCAGAGGAATCGCTTGACAGGTGACATAATGAAGCATCAAGCAATTGTCAGTTTGGTAATGGAGCACGGGGTGAAGAGAGGAAGGGGGGATTTTAATTGGAGACCAAGACTTGACTTCAGTAAGCAGTTTCAAATGAATTTAGGCTGCAGTAGGTTTACAGAGATGATGGGGCTTGCAGCAAACCAGTCTTAGGACTGAGGACCACAACAGCAAAATCTGCTTCCACTACTGCATGGACCAATAACTGCGTTTGCACAATTGTAACTGACAACTTACAGTTGTTCTTGGAATAACTGGTTCCTGAGTTGCAACACAATCACAAAAACAGTCCTGTTGCTTCTAGACAAACTGCTCTCACTGGTCTTTGTATGTGAATTGCCACGGACATTGACAATGCTTTAGAGAGTTAATTTCTTAAAGCCACCAGAATGCTGATTGATTGTTGAAATTTCCACTTCTCACCATCAATAATGTACGTGTGAGCTGATCTGGTCACACGCAACAGCAAAATCTGACAGAAAGCCAAAACTAATAGTCACAACAAGAAAACTGGCAAATGGAAATGCTCAGGTCAGTACCCTTCCTGATCAGACTTGAGAAATACAGAAGCAAATACAAGATGAGAGCTTAGTGACCAGTTCCACCAGCCTGGATAGCCTGGGAGGAATGACTGAGAGTTGCCTAGATATTTCATTTCACTATCGAACATTAAATCTGAATATTATTATTCTTTGTTCATAATAGTTCGGCTAAGGAGTAAGTTTAAGTCACATTACCTTTACACGCTATCCGATACTGCTTCATCTGTTAGCTTATATATTTCCTCTCTTGTGCTACCCATTGTATTCACCATTTTTCTTGGAATTGTTTTGTCTTAGGAACCTTCCTGAAGTGTCAGAATGGCAAAGGTGGATGTTACAAGGTATGAAAACCCAGGTAGCCAAGAACTACAAAATTTTATTTACTCTGTGAAGAGAACAATACTCTCTAGGTTCACTAAAAATAGCAAAAAAATACTTCTTGTGTGTACAGCTCAGTGCCAAAGAGTATCCATCACCATGTAGTGGAATGTCCTCAGGGAGGTTGTAGTACACGTCCCGCTAGGCCGGGAACTCAAAGGCGAAGTCAGTGGCGATGTCCTGCACTGTGGTGTAGAGGAGGCACCCAGTGGAGGCCAGATGTTCAGACATGACAGTCAATGTGCTCCTTGGACTGCAGATGTGGGCAAAAGTCAGTCAGCCGAGTGTGGTGTGCTCTGCAACGGGAGCTCTGAACTGAGGAACTGCAGTGAGACAGCCAAGATGAGCATTTGGGCGACTTGTGGCTGCGCTCAGACACGAGAGCTCCATGCTGAAGAACTTCGGACAGTCGCCGCCTGACCGCAGAGGTGCTTGAAAGTGCAACTGCTGTAAATCAGCCAAGCTGCGGTCTTTACAGCCGGTCCACAGACGGAAAGTACGACCAGTGGTCGGAGAAACGTGACTGGCAACAACAAGATAGCGCAACACTTGTGATGAGGCCTTACCCCCTGGGCCACGTGGTGATACTTCTCAAGCAATTCACATACAGAACACAACACAAATGGATAGTTATATCAGTACAACGTTTTGTACTGTGTACCAGGTCTGAGAGTGGGGTTGTCGACACTTAAAACTGAAAGAAATTTAGTGATATAAGCACAAAAGGAGTGTAAACAGAGTGGGACTAACTCTTGAATAGTTTGTGGTCCTACTTATAAATAAGACTGAAATGTTTAGTCGTGCAGATATTAAGTTTACAACAAGGTTCTGGAATCTTTCAGAGTCCTATAATGCTAAATTTCACAGATTGGCAGAAGTTGGGAACTGGACCTGGGACATGCCAGAGGCTCTAGATCTTATATTGGAATTGGACAAAACACTTGCAGCATTGATATGCAGCAGTGTGTATTGTTCTGTTTAATTTTCAGGATAACTTTGAAACAGTGTTTAGGGGGCTGCTGAATATTCATATATGCATACTCCATTCCAAAATGTAGTGTTTAAAATCATCTAAGTGGGTGTTAGCCATCTTTAAGTGTCAACCTGTTACAAGATTAGTGTGCAGTTCTCTCATGAAACCAAACAAGAATATGACTGTTTGTGCTACCATTCTTTGTAAGTGAACAATGTGATAATAGTAATAATAATGTCGTGTGACGAGGGCCTCCCGTCGGGTAGACTGTTCGCCTGGTGCAAGTCTTTCGATTTGATGCCACTTCGGCGACTTGCGTGTTGATGGGGATGAAATGATAATGATTAGGACAACACAACACCCAGTTCCTGAGCGGAGAAAATCTCCGACCCAGCCAGGAATCGAACCTGGGCCCTTAGGGGTGACAGTCTGTCGCACTGACCACTCAGCTACCGGGGACGGACAATAATGTGATGAAATGGCTTCATCTATGAAAAAGAATGATCCCAAAAAAAGTTATGTAATAAATTTTACCCTCGAAAATGTGGAAGCGTCTATTTGGTACTAAATGTGAAATGACTTTTGTACCACCATTATAAAAGACTATTTTCATTGTAGGAGCAAAAGCAACATAGTACTCCTTTCAAGACAGTATTGTGTATGACTTGTTGGAATAACTTATTTTTTTGTTTATGCACAACATTATGTTCATGGTATGGAATATAAGTTACTATATATATGTGGAAGAGAGGAAAAGGAGAGAGAGAGAGAGAGTGTGTGTGTGTGTGTGTGTGTGTGTGTGTGTGTGTGTGTGTGTGTGTGTGTGCGTAACACACAATAGTTTTCAAAGGTGTATGTGCTGCAGTTGACAAATTGTATGTATCTACATAAGAATTAATAGTGCATTAATTACCATCACGTTCAATATTACTACAGTGTGGAAAAAATTAAAGTTACAATTGACATTGTGAATTTGGTTTATTTGTCCCATAATGAACATAATCTAAGTTGTTTGATTCAGGTACAGGAGACATGTCAAACTGTGGTAAAATTTCACCATAAACAATGAACAGTTGATATTAACAAGCAGCATCATAATAACAATTCAATTTTGTTATATATACACACAATAAAATCTGACACTTAATTACCCTTTGCTCAGATTATCATTTCATCTTCTATGAATTCTTCTATTGAATAGCTTTGTTTTTAAAATTTCTGGCTTCATATTTAATATGTTCTTGCCCATTAACTTGTTGTATATTGCCATCCTCATGTATTGTGGAGTCTGTGCATATAATTACAACAGGTGTGTGGGTAGCATAAAATTATTTTTATTTCTTGTGTTATATGTATGGTTAAAATGATTCTCCTCAAATAATGTTTGTCTGCTGTGTAGGAAGATTGTAATTTCATAAATGTATACAGATGGAACAGTCAGGATTTGTAGTTTCCAAAATAACGGGCAACAGGACTCTGTTTGCTGTGCAGTACACATGTATTGGACAATTTTCTTTTGCGGTTTCAGTATGTGAGAGACACTACTTGAACTTCCCCAGAAAATTATCCCGTATCTAACGACAGATTCGAAATAACTATGATAAGCAATTTTTAGTGTACTCAGGTCAGTGGAATTTGCTAGTATTTGCATTGCACATGCAAAACTGCTTAGTTGATTTGGCAGGGAGTCAATATGTGTATTCCAGCTTAAGTTCTTGTCAACATTTTGAATGTTTGGTTTTGAAATGTACCACATGGGTTTTAACAATGTTCAGTTTCGACCTATTTAACTGGAACCAGCTTTCTAAGATATCCAGTATGCTTACAATGGAGCTCGGAATTTTTTCTGCATCATCATCTTCAATTAAGACAGAAGTATCGTCTGCAAACAGAACTATTGGGGAATTTACATATATGAGTAAGTGATTTACGTAGAACAGGAACAGGGTTCACCCCAAAATGGAGCCTTGAGACACACCTTGTGATACTGTACTCCATTTAGAATAATAATTCACCACTTCTGAGGGGATAGACACCCTAACAAAGAGATAGATCTGTTTTGTGTATCTATCAGCTGTACTGTGCTGAGGTAAGTACTGGCCAGCCCCTCTATCTCTTTGTTAGTATTTGTTTCACATCTTTATATGAGATTTTCCATTAATCATTGGGATAGTTCCCCTATGTTTTCTGTTGAGTAAGTATGATGCTAGCCAATTTAGAGCATTGTCCTTAATCCTGTATTAGTCTAATTTGTGGGTAAGCAAAAACTGGTTTCCATAAATTCAGCAGCAGAATAAAAACAATGCTGGAACATTTTACTGGTAACATTCTTCCTGTATGAGTTATTATTTTTCAATGTGCAAGGCAAGTTATTATAGAGTATGCTGCCTTGATTCCTCACATTGTCAGGGCATTTACTCACATCATCTTTTGTTTCAAAGAAATGGAGATTATTATTTATGAATGAAAAGGTCTGCAACAAGTATATGCGTGGGACTGGTAATATTCCCAGTTCTTAGAAGATTAGCTCGATTGCTCCATGTGGTGGCAATTGTATCGTGATCTACACAGTTAATTATCACATGACAGGTATTTTCTTGTGTATTGACCTTCAGAAAGGAATAAAGTACGAAATGACTGAATCAACTAGAGCAATGTATACAATGCTAATGGTAGTCATGTCCTACTCTAAAAGCATAGTTGAAGCTACTGTGATGTAACATGGGTTATTCTTGAGAATGACCTATGTTGTACTAAGGATACTCTCACTGGAAAAACATGGCCACGTGCCTTATTAACATTTTATGTAGTTGGAAAAATACACTGCCCACACCCCGGTCTGTGATCTGTGTGGACGTTGCGTATGCAGTGATATAATATGGCAGAGGCGAGGTCGGCGTGGTGAGCACAGTAGCACTTGCTGGATGTGGACATTTACACCTTCATGACACCCCTTGAATGTGTCATGAACACATCAGAGAAAAGTGACATACTGCAATGTAAACACACAAGAGAAATGAAGATTGTAACTGTTAGATCTTAAGCCGAGTTTGATGTGGTTGGACATATTGATTGACGAATTTGAATTTATGAGGTACAGACCACATTGGAAGGAGAACAGTTGAAGGTAACGTAGACTGCATCACAATGACAGATTCACCATTCACCAAGCAGCGTTCCCTACACACACACACACACACACACACACACACACACACAAAAGGGAAATGTTGCACTACTCATGTTGCACAGCAGTGGATATTCCACTGTAAAGTGTTAACCTTTTATCTCACTAACCTGTTCAATAACTTGACTGTCTATGACTGCTGGTTCTATATCTACTGATTGCCAGAAGACCATATGAACTGTTTTATCTATATTAAGTAAGAGGTTGCTCCATAGAGCCAGTACGGCAGATTTTTGTTGTTGTCAACTAAATCATCTGTCATATGCCATGGAGAAATGTTTCAAGAGAGGAGTGTATTATAACACTGGTACTGCCAACGGAAGGTTTCCTGGGAGACCATTGTTAAAGTGAAAGAAAATTTGAGACCTGTGACACTCCTGAGGTGACTGATAATGTGTATCTATAAGTTGTTGCTACCTTCTGTTTGAGAGGTTTATGTGAAACCAATCATTCCTGGCTGCTCTTATGCCTTTAGCATCCAGTCTTTACAGGAGTAGGATGTGACTGACTAGATCAAGTACAGTTCTAAGATCACTATGGAGTTCCAGCCAGCTTTAACAGTTCTTAAATGTATTAACTTTTAGAGGTAAGCGGCCCTCATTCTTGTACTGAAACTAGGAATGAGAAACATATCTTTAAGTGATTGCCGTGGCACATTTCCAACCAAGTTGAAAGTTCCATGTTTGCTCACAACATTTCAACACATGACTAGCTCATCTTCTGAGGCACTGTAACCAGTGGTCTTCTGTGAGCTGTGTTTCAACTCTAGTCTGGTAGTGGACAAACATAAGACTGTTTCCTGAATCATTTGAAGGTGAAGATTAGCTCTGTTCAGGAAATAACATGCACAAAAGACAGAACATAAACTTGAGTAAAAATATAAAAATCACTTTCATTCTAACAGACATTGTGTTTTCCGATAACAAAGGAAAGTATTCAGGGATGTGGAATGAAATAAGTTACGGTGTCACGTACTTTTATACTTGTCTATTTTATCCTGTCAAGGTAAGCAGTACTCACTACTTCAGTGTCATAATTTTATTATCTTTTGAGTAAATTTTTGCTTTTGATTCGAGCTGATTGACAGAAGAAGCAGCCACTAAGTGCTATTTCTGTAAAGTGTACAAATAATAAGTTACAACTAATATTAAGCCACTGACTTACTTATATTTTTCCCCATAGTCAACTCTACATTTACTGTGTAATTTATGAAAATCAGCATATTTTGTCTTACAAACTTTTCTCAAAATTATTTAATTTTTTGATAGGAATTCTTTATAAATCTATACTTATTATTTATTGAAGTGATAGGAGTGAAGATCATACTGTTTCAGAAGTTTTTGTTGATGTGGTGTCCCTGAAAAAATAGAAACATGTGCAACACCAGTAGACATTTCTCACTCTCAAACCGTGTTTCACTTTTCTTCTTTGTTGTTCCTCACCCTGCACAGTTTCTGGAGGGTGTTTACTTGGTCGGGTTTCAGGGGATAAACCTGACAAAACTTGAAAACAATTGTTTATAATTCACAAAATATCAAAAGAAATTGAGAGTGTTATACACCACTAGATCAATTTCGCAGCTTTCCAGTGGTATATAACACGTCATGCCATCTATTGGCAGAGAAGAGGAAACACTGAGAAGAAGCTATAGCTGCTCAGCCCACCTCACAGCAGGCAATGTAATAACTGACTTGAAACTTGTGGCCGGCAATATAAGCCAATTAGTTAATCTACTCACATTGATAATTATGCATAATCCTTTATTATTTTATATTTACACTAGCTTATTATCAAGTGCTGTCTGACTTCTTATTTGTTTCCATTTTATATTGGATATAAAATCAAATTAAGGATAAAAAAGAAATTTTTCCAGTATATAGAGGAGTCAAAAATTTAACTGTGATGGAAGACTGAACTCTGATTATAAGGAAAGGAAGAGAAGGAAAAAATAGAAGGAGAACATGGACTGGTGGAAATGAATGAAAGATGAAGCTGCCTGATAGAGTTTTGCAAAGAGCATAATTCAATCATCACGAACACATGCTTTAAGAATTATGTAAGAAGGCTGTACATGAAGAAGAGATCTGTAGACAATGGAACATTTCAAGTTGATTATATGATGGTAAGACAGAGATTTCAAAACCAAATTTTAAATTGCAAGACATTTTCCTGGGTCAAATGTGGACTCTGACCATAATTTACTGGTTATGAACTGAAGAATAAAACTGAAGACATTGCAAAAAGGTGATAAATTAAAGAACTGAAACCTCTTGTTGAGAGTTTTGGGGTTAGCATGAGGCAACATCAGGCTGAAACAGGGGAAATCAATACAACAGCAGATGAACAGATAACTTTGAGAGATGAAATAAGGAAGGGAATAGAGGATCATGTAGGTAAAAAGACAAGGCTTAATAGAATTCCAAGTATAATACAGAAGATACTGGACTCAACTGACAAAAGGAGAAAATATAACAATTAGCAAATTAACCAGGTGAAATGGAATACAGATGTCTAAAAAATGAGACTGAAAGAAAATGGAAAATGTCAAATCAGGAGTTACTAAAGGATAAATGCAAGCCTGTAGAAGCATGGATAAGACAGATAAGATAGATGCTGGTTGTACAAAAATTAGAGAGACCACTGGAGAAAAGAGCTCAGAACTTGAGGGCAATATTACAAAACAAGAAGAGTGGTGAAGATTAGGTGGGTGATACGATAGAGCAAAGGCAAATTCGACAGGCACTGCAACACCCAAATAGAAATGAGGCCCCTGGAGTAGACAAGATTCCGTCAGAATTATTGACAGTCTTGAGAGAGCTAACCAGAACAAAATTATTTAACCTATTATATGAGACAGACAGGGCAGAGGAGCAGACAGATGTTCAGGGCACTCTCTTTTCCTAGGGGTGGGAAACTGCCCCTAAAGTCGGAAGAATCAGCAATGATCAACGGCATGAGGATGCAGAAGGCAATGGAAACCACTGCATTAAAAACATGTAACATTTATCCACAGGACATGTGGCCTGTAATTGGAAAGTGTCATGATGATCTCTCCATTGGCAAAATATTCCGGAATAGTCCCCCATTGATCTCCGGGAGGGGACTGCCAAGGGGGAGGTTACCATGAGAAAAAGATTGAATAATCAATGAAAGGATAACATTCTATGGGTTGGGGCATAGAATGTCAGAACCTTGAACGTGATAGGGAAACTAGAAAATCTGAAAAGGAAATGTAAAGGCTCAATCTAGATATAGTAGGGGCCAGTGAAGTGAAGTGGAAAGAAGACAAGGATTTCTGGTCAGATGAGTATAGGGTAGTATTATCAGCAGCAGAAAATGGAATAACAGGAGTAGGATTTGTTATGAATAAGAAGGTAGGGCAGAGAGTGTGTTACTGTGAACAGTTCAGTGACAGGGTTGTTCTTATCAGTATCGACAACAAACCAACACTGACAGCGATAGTTCAGGTATACATGCCAATGTCGCAAGTTGACGATGAAGAGAGAGAGAAAGTGTATGAGGATATTGAAAGGGTAAGATAGTATGTAAAGGGAGATGAAAATCTAATAGTCATGAGAGACTGGAATGCAGTTGTGGGGGAAGGAGTATAAGGAAAGTTTACAGGAGAATATGGGCTTGGGACAAGGAATGAAAGAGGAGAAAGACTAATTGAGTTCTGTAACAAGTTTCAGCTAGTAATAGTTCAAGAATTACAAGAGGAGGAGGTACACTTGGAAAAGGCTGGGCGATATGGGAAGATTTCAGTTAGATTACATCGTGGTCAGATAGAGATTCCGAAATCAGATACTGGATTGTAAGGCATACCCAGGAGCAGATATAGACTCAGATCACAATATAGTAGTGATGAAGAGTAGGCTGAAGTTGAAGAGATTAGCCAGGAAGAATCCATATGCAAAGAAGTGGGATACTGAAGTACTAACGAGATACGGTTGAAGCTCTCTAAGGCTATAGATACAGCAATAAGGAATATCTCAGTAGGCAGTACAGTTGAAGAGGAATGGACCTCTCTAAAAAGAGCCACCACAGAAGTTGGGAAGGAAAACGTAGGTACAAAGAAGATAATTATGAAGAAACCATGGGTAACAGAAGAAATACTTCAATGGATCAATGAAAGGAGGAAGTACAAAATGTTCTGGGAAACTCAGGAATGCAGAAGTACAAGTTGCTGAGAAATGAAATAAATAGGAAGTGCACTGAAGCTAAGACAAAACAGCTGCAGGAAAAATGTGAGACATCAAAAAAGAAATGATTGTCAGAAGGACAGACTCAGCATACCAGAAAGTCAAAACAACCTTCGGTGACATTACAATCATAGATAATAACATTAAGAGAGCAATTGGAATTCCACTGCTAAATGCAGAGGAAAGAGCAGATAGGTGGAAAGAATACATTGAAAGCCTCTATGAGGGGGTAAGATTTGTCTGATGTGATAGAGGAAGAAACAGGTGTTGATTTAGAAGAGATAGGGGATCCAGTATTAGAATCAGAATTTAAAAGTGCTTTGGATGACTTAAGATCAAACAAGGCAAAAAGGATAAATAACACTACATCAGCATTTCTTAAATCATTGGGGAAAGTGGCAACAAAATGACTGTTCATGTTGGTATGTAGAATGTATGAATCTGGCGACATACCATCTGACTTTCAGAAAATCATCATCCACACAATTCCGAAGACCGCAAGAATTGCCAAGTGCAAGAATTACCGCACAATCAGCTTAACAGCTCATGCATCCAAGTTGCTTACAAGAATAATATACAGAAGAATGGAACAGAAAATTGAGGATGTGCTATATGATGAACAGTTTGACTTTAGGAAAGGTAAAGGCATGAGAGAGGCAATCCTGACATTGCAGTTGATAATGGAAGCAAGACTAAAGAAAAATCAAGACATATTTATAGGATTAGTCGACCTGGAAAAGGTGTTTGACAATGTAAAATGGTGCAAGATGTTCGAAATTCTGAAAAATGTAGGGGTAAGCTATAGGGAGAGATGGCTCATGTAGAATATGTATAACAGCCAACAGGGAATAATAAGAATGGATGACCAAGAACAAAGCGCTTGCATTAAAAAGGGTGTAAGACAAGGATGTAGCCTTTCGCCCCTACTGTTCGATCTGTACATTGATGAAGCAATGATGGAAATAAAAGAAAAGTTCAGGAGTGGAATTAAAATTCAAGGTGAAATGATACGATTTACTGATGGCATTGCTATCCTGAATGAAAGCAAAGAAGAATTACATGATCTGCTGAATGGAATGAACAGTCTAATGAGTACAGAGTATGGATTGAGGGTAAATTGAAAAAAGATGAAGGTAATGAGAAGTAGTAGAAATGAGAACAGCGAGAAACTTAACATCATGATTGATAATCACGAAGTAAATGAAGTTAAGGAATTCTGCTACCTAGGCAGTAAAATAACCAATGATGGACGGAGCAAGGAGGACATCAAAAGCAGTCTAGCAATGGCAGAAAGGGCATTCCTGGCCCAGAGAAGTCTACTAATATCAAATATTGGCCTTAATTTGATGAAGACATTTCTGATAATGTATGTCTGGAGTACAGCAATGTATGGTAGTGAAGCATGGACTGTGAGAAAACTGGAACAGAAGAGAATTGAAGCATTTGAGATGTGGTGCTACAGACTAATGTTGAAAAGTAGGTGGACTGATAAGGTAAGTAATGAGGAGGTTCTGCACAGAATCGGAGAAGAAAGGACCATGTGGAAAATGCTGATAAGGAGAAGGGACAGAATGATAGGACATCTGCTAAGACATGAGGGAATGACTTCCATGGTACTAGAGGGAGCTGTAGAGGGCAAGAACTGTAGAGGAAGACAGAGATTGGAATACATCCAGCAAATAATTGAGGACGTAGGTTACAAGTGTTACACTGAGATGAAGAGGTTAGCACAAGAGAGGAGTTCGTGGTGGGCCGCATCAAACCAGTCAGAAGACTGATGAAAAAAAAAAGTGAGACAGACAAAATATCTTTAGATTCAAGAACAATACAATAATTCCATTTTGAAAAAAGGTATTGTAAATATTACTCAACCACTAGTTTAATAAATCATGATTGCAAAATATTGACATTAATTATGTAGAGAACAGAAAAACTGTACACCTCAGGGAAGATAAGTTTGAGTTCTGGAGAAATGTAGAAACACGGAAGGTGATATTGATCCTGGGAGTGAAAGGTTATTTACAAATTGCAATTATAATAATCAAAGGACTGAAAGGATAGCAAATAGTCAGACTGGGTTGTAGCCTATCTTCAATTCAATCTGTACATTGAACAACCAGTAAAGGAAACCAAAGAAAAATCTGGAGAAGAAATTCAAGTGCATGGAGAAGAGATGTAAACGTCAAGGCTTGCCAATGACACTGTAATTGTGTCAAAGATGGCAAAGGATTTGGTAAAACAGTTGAACAGAATGGACAGTGTCTTAAGATGAGGGCATAAGTTTGATACTGACAAAAGGAAAATGAGGGTAACGGAACGTAGTCGAATTAAATCAGTTGATACTGAGCAAATTAGATTAAGAAACAAGACTCTAAAAAGTAGTAGACAAGTTTTAGTAGTAGACAAGTTTTACTGTTTGGGTAACAAAATAACTGACAATGGATGACGCAAAGAGGATATAAAATTCAGGCTGACAACAGCTTCTTTCTGAAAAAGAGGAAGTTTTAATATCTTGTATCAATTTAGGTGCTAGGAAGTCTTTTCTGTAGGTACTCGTCTGGGGTGTAGCTTTGTACAGCTATGAATTGTGGATAATATGCAGTTCGGATGAGAAGAGAACAGAAGCTTTCGAAATGTGATGGTATAGAAGAATGCTGGAGATCAGGTGGGTACATCAAATAACAGATGAGGTGGTACTGAAATGAGCTGTTGAAAAAAGAAAGTTATGACACAATTTTACTAAAAGAAGGGATCAGTCGATAGGACATCCTGAAGCATCAAGGAATCATCATTTTGGTAACGGAAGAGGAAAATACTGCAGAGAGAGACCGAGGCTCAACTAAAGAAAGCAGGTTAAGACGAATGTAGGTTGTGATAGTTATTCGGAGGTGATGAGACCCACACAGGGTAGAGTGGCAAGCAGAGGTGCACTGAACTAGTCTTTGGGCTGATAACCACAAAAGTAAAGGACTGAATCTGTCCAAAATGTGAAAAGAGAACTTGCTTACATTTTCTTTTTTTTTGCAAAAGCCTAAATGTTGTTGTTGTTGTTGTTGTTGTTGTGGTCTTCTGTCCAAATTCTGGTCTGGTGCACCTCTTCACACTGGTCCATCCCATGCAGATTTCTTCATCTCTGCCTACCCTGTATCCACTTGAGCCTGCTTACTGTATTCGTGCCGGGGTCTCACTGTACAGTTTCCCATGCACCCGTACTTCCCTCTGTTACCAGACTGACAACTCCCTGTTGTCTCAGGATGAGTCCTTCCAATCCACAAGTTGTGCCACTAATTTCTTTTTCCACAACTTCATTCAGTATCTTCTCATTAGTTATTCGATCTACCTACTATCTTCAGCATTCTTCTGTAGCATGACATTTCAATAGCTTATTTTCTCTTTTTGTCTGAACAACTTATCCTTCATGTTTCAGATGCTCACAAACACCTTCAGCATACAGTTTTTGGCATTTAAATTGGTGTCATTTAACTAGTTCCACTTTGTCAGAAATACTTTCCTTGCTTTAGCCAGTGTGCAATTTATATCTTCCTTACTTTGGCCATCATCAGTTATTTTACTACCCGTATAGCAAAACTCATCAACTACTTTCAGTTTTTCATTTCCAAATCTAATTCCCTCAGTTTGGTCCAATTTAATCTGACTGTATGCCATTACCATTGTTTTGCTTTCATTGAGGCTCATCTTCTAAACTATTTTCAAGACTAATCTATTCCTTTCAACATTCTTCCAAATCCTTTGATGTCTCTGACAGAACTACTAAGTCATAGGCAAACCTCAAAATTTTTCTTTCTTCTTCCTGAACTTTAATTCCTTCTCAAACTTTTTCTTCAGTTTTCTTTTATGCTTGCTCAATGTACAGATTGAATAACACTGGAGATAGGCTACAGCCACATCTCATTTCTTTCTCAAAGACTACGTCCCTTTTACACGCTTCAACTAATTGTGCTCTGGTTTCTATGTAAGTTGTACGAGGGACTTTCAATAGGTAATGTGACACATATTTTTTTCTGAAATATCAGGTCGGTTTTATTCGGGATTCAAATACGCAGTATTATTCCCCACACTTTTCGGTACAATTATCTATTTTTCAACATGATCTCCATCCAATGCAACAGTCTAACACCAACTCACTGGGAGGGCCTGTATGCCCACACAGTACTGCTCCACTGATTGACATCGGAGCCGCCGTCTCGCTGCATCGATAACCTCCCCATAGTCCACGTACTGCTTCCCGCGCAGCGCATTCTTCTTTGGGCCAGACAGATGGAAGTCGGAAGGTGTAAGATCCGGGCCGTAGAGTGGAAGAGAAGGAACAATCCAGTGAAGTACTGTGAGCTCCTCTCGGGTGTGCAGATTTTTGTGAGACCGTGCATTGTTATGCAGGAGAAGTTTTTTTGCACACACGGTCCTTTGTTGCTGTTCGTGGTCTTCTGTTAGGCAGCAAGAAATGCAGCGGGCACACACCGTCGAGTGCAGCAACTGGTGGACGAGTGTGTCAGCACTACCGACAGGGACGTCCAGTGTGTTTATTGTGATCCATCAATCACCTCAAATGAGTGTGTCCACACATTACAACATTGCTGGAGTCACAGCTGTGTGTGGCTGGGCAGCATGTAGGAGATCAGACAGGTTTGCACGACCTTGTTGCAATGATGACGGTTGCCCGACAACTTACCGTGCTTTTATTTTCCGACATAAAAACTCAGTGACTGCTCTCTGCTTGAAATGCACCTGCATAATAGATGCCATTTTGAAGGCTACATATAGCACTGCCACCTATCAGAACCTTATGGAACTAGAGGGACCAAAGCATCAATATTCCAGAATAAACTCCAAATTTTTTTTAACCGAAACTGGCCGAGGAAAAAAATAATGTTGCGTTACTTATTTAGCACCCCTCATAAATAAGCTTTAGTTTCCTGCATTTAATCCCTTCTCCCTGCAGAATTTCAAAGACAATATTGCAGTCAAGTTGGTTCGCCTTTCTTTAAACTATTCTATAAGATTATCAACTTCTGCCAGCTTTCCACTCTTCTGTAAGTAATTCGTGTCAGTATTTTACAACCGTGACTTATTAAACTGATAGGGTAATATTCACACATATTAGCATCTGCCTTGTTTAGAATTGGAATTATTATATTTCTTCTTGAAATGTGAGGGTATTTTACCTATGTCATGCATCTTGCACACTATGTGAAATTGTTTTGTCATGAGTGGCTGTTCCAAGGATCTCAATTATGCTCTAGGAATTTCATCTGATTCAAGGCCCCTATTTCCATTAACGTCCTTCAGTACTCTATATCCTCTTTGTGATCATTTCTCCTATTTTGTTTTCATTTACTTCCTTCTGTTTCTCCAGTGTCTTGCCCAAGTTTATTTCCCTTGTATAGTTCTTCTATATATTCCACCCATCTTTCAGCTTTGCCTTCATTGCTTAATACATCTGAAGTTTTGATATTCATGGAGCTGCTTCTCTTTTCTGCAAACATCCATACTCCACAAACCACTGTCTAAAGTGCATCGCAAAGGGTATTCCCCATTATATAACATATTAAGGTTTCTTTCTGTTCTATTTGTACCTGCAGCACGAGAAAAACAATTGCTTAAGCTGCCACTGTGGGCACTATGTTTAGTTTAGTATTGTTTTCATGGCCCCTATTGGAGAAATATATGGGGAACTGTGGTAGATTCCTCCCTTCATATGGGTCTTGAACATCTGTAAGTAGGCTTTCATGGCATCTATCTTCAAGTATTACCCAGTCTAGGTTTTTCACCATCTCTGTGATGCTCTCCCATTGGTCAAACAAACCAGTCACCATTCGTGCTGCCCTTTTGTATACATTCAATATCCCCCAATAGGCTTATCTGATGTGTGCCCCACACATTTTCCAGTGTCCTATTAATTAACTGGTCTGCCACATGCCTTATCCATGAATGAGCCTAAGCGATCATTCCATTTTATATCCCGACAAATTGTTATCCCCTGGTATTTGCAAAAGTTGACTGATTCCAACTGTGACTAACTGATATTGTATACATTGAACACTATGTTTTTGCATTTTGTGAAGTACATAATTTTGTATTTCTTAACATTTAAAGCAAGTTTCCAAGTATTGCAAAACTTCGAAATTTTAGCATTATCTGACTAAATGTTTGTGCAGCTTCTCTAGATAGTACTTCATAATGGATCACTACATCATCTCCAAAATGTGTGAGGTTGCTATTAATATTGCCTGGTACATCACGAACATACAACATCCACAGCAAGAGTCCTGACACTTTCCTGGGCACTTTTGAAGTTACTTCTACCATTGTAACCAGAAGAGTTAATTGTTTTCAATGCCTTGATGATTTCTGAGATCTCTTTAACAGACTGTATGGCTTTAGTTTTAGCGTAATGTATCATTTCTGAGACTATAGGGACAAGTGTTCAGTGGACTAATTATCCTATTTTGGTTTTAACTGGAGAAGGGATATTTAATATCATTTGATTTGATCTGATCTGATAGATGACCACACCTTGGACAGCCCATCAGTGATACAACAGACAGTGACTATTGAAGTTTACACTTGCACCTCAGACTAGAGGTGTTCACTTTTGCTGCAATTGGGAGCTGATGGGCCATTCCTCCACAGTTGGCAGAGGATGGGTCAGTCTGGTGATTCACGGTGTGTTTTCAGATTTGTGGTTAGAGTCTGTGAAGCCCACTTCAGGATTACAGACTTTGTGATGACATCAGGTATTCTCACAGTAACATTCGACAGAAGTAAATATGGCATATATGTGAGAAGTCCTGTTTGGGGCAGCACTCAGTAGGAAAGCCAGTCATTCTGCATCTCTATACTGACTGGCTTAACAGGGCTCAATGTTTAAACAATTTCATGGATTGCTCAGAGCTCGCAAAGTCTCATATCAGTAGGTAGCCACCTCAGGCATAGGAAGTAAGGAGAAATATCCGTGTGTGCGGGAGTGAAGATTAAGCCAAGACTTTTGTTGATGAATGTTGTGACTTTGTGCGTGCACACACTATTGGTAGGCAGAGGCTTCAGAGTTGACTGTGAAGATATTAGCTAATTGGAAGTTGTGATTATGGAAAAGGCAGACTTGGTGAGGAAACTTGATGTGCTTTGATTTTGGTGTGTCTCATGACTTATGCTGCAATGAACTGTAATAGTTACTTACTACAGACAACTTTCTGGGGAGGGCAACTGCAGCTCAGAGACATCGTGAATAACAGTAACGCTACTCATTATCATAAAAATTATAGCAATTAAAAAGTGAAGAAAAATGAGGTGTTTCCAAAAGCCACACAGATGTATGAAAATGCTTTATTCTCAACTACTAGTTTCAAGTGAGTATAGCTAGCCTTCATGGGCTTCTTACACCACATGGGCCTGTTGGTAATATGGTGGAAGTATGCACATTACAAGGGATTTTAAGTTTTACTTCATCAGTTTTATACACCTGGTGTCTACCGGATCTCATAATAAATTCTACAGGGTGTTATTTGGCCTGATTCACTCAACAGTCATGCAGCATGCATTGTGATGAGCATCTTTCAAATGTACTCAATTTTATTATGACGACCCACCAATGTTGTTTGATTCTTTAACATGGATAACTTCCTGTAGACTGGGACTCTGCAATATTCCATCAAAATTATGGAAATATAATCATTATATATCTGAAGACGTGTGTATAGTGATGTGAAATTAGTAATTGCGAATAAAGCACCTACATATAGCTCTACAGCTTCTGGAAACACCTCAGTGGCTTTTGGAAACACCCCATCAGTCTTTACTTCTTAACTGTTATAATTTTTATGATAATTTGAACAGCTATTGGGTGTTCAGTGGTGTTATTGTTATTCACAATCCTTATATGCCTTTGTAGAGATTTCTGTAGGCATTCTAAGGAACCTGTTTGTGTATCCCAATCCAGTGGGTAAATCTTGGGATGTATTTGAGGCAGTTAGGATGGTACAGGTAATTTATCACATGTGTTGGAACAGTACAGTTTTAAAATCGCCTCCAATGTGAAAGCAAGTCCGACGACCACTATTAAGACTGTTTCAGAAGTGTTGTTGCAGCGTCGAGAAGTGATCTGAGTCTGTCAGTTAATGTCTCCTCACAAAATCAGTGGTGTAATACAGTGCTATTGAGATTACATCATCACGAAGATAGCTTGCAACAAACATCAAATTGGTGTTAACAGTACTATGCACTAAGATGTACAAATGATTTTACATTATCATTTCACTTCAGCCACACACAGTATATTAGGCAAATGCCAGCTACATTTTGTATATTACGAAAGATTAGTCAGCTGGGTTTTCATTCAGAAAGCTTGTCCAAATGTTGGTAGGTCACACAGAGATCGTGTTACGCTCGTGTAAGAAGAAAAAATGCCCACCAGCACTTTTGGATCAGACAGGAGCAAGATTGTGCTCTAACAAGACTGCAGTTCACCATTCTGCACAATTCACGATCGCATCGGTCAGGATGCCACTGTTGTGTGAATACGGAATTGACAGGTTCAAGATGGTCATAGGTGACACTGTGCACTACCTCAGTGCCCCACGAGGCGAGCAACTGAAAGGACAGGTGCGTAGTTTGCTCAGCCGTGCAGGCCAAATCACACCTCAAATCCTTGTTTGCAGCACAACAAGTACCTACGAATACAGTGTGGTGAAGTCAACTACTACAGGCCATTTATCACTGTAAAGCTGGCAATTGTCATCAAACGTCGAGCAGCCATGCACGTGTATAAGGTGTACTAGTCGCAGAAAACATTCTCTTGTACCATTACAGTTGCCAACCCACATCTATTCCTTCATTACCGATTCAACTAACACAGTGATAAGTTGTGTAATCGTATGTCCAAGTGAGCGGCAGTAATATAAAATGAACAGTGAGCTAGGTGAGAAAAAATTTACAATCAGTGCAAGGAAATGAGCCAGACTGTGAGTCAGCGCCACAGTCCCACAATAAGGCAGTTATCTGTGAGATACAACGTGTGATTGTAAAGTTTTAAGACTGGGCTTGTAAATGTACAATGGTAGTACTTACATGCTACTGTGATGCATCTCCTTCAAAATAGTCCCCTTCTGATTGAACACACCGACTCTAACAGTGTTTCCACTTTTGGAAACATTCCTGGAAATTTTTTTCTGAAGTGTGTTACGGACGCTCTCCTTATTTGCCTGGATGTCTTCAATCGAGTCAAATCACTTCCCTTTCAGTGAAAATTTCAGTTTAGGAAACAGGTAGAATTCCACAGGGGCCAGATCAGGGGAATATGGTGGTTGTGGAAGCACAGGAAATTTTGAGTTTGGTCAAAAATGCAACGACGGAGAAGGCACGATCAGCCGGAGCATTGTCACGGTGTAGCATCCAACTCCTGTCTTTTCACAGTGCAGGCCTTTTCTTCCACACCTTTTCGCACAAACACTCAAGTACACATTTGTAGTACTCCTGGATAATTGTCTGTCCTCCAGGGCTAAATTCAGGATGCACAATACTGGTAGAATCGAAAAAAATCACCAACATTGTCTTCACCTTCGACTGACTGTGCCGTGCTTTTTTCGGTCGTGGTGAACCTGGAGTCTTCCACTGCAAAGACTGCACTTTGGTTCCAGGATCATATCCATATACCCATGATTTGTCATCTATATTTACCATATTTAACAAATCTGGGTCATTTTTAGTCTGATTAATCAGTTCTTGCACATTTCAAGTTGGTATTGTCTCTGGTCACTTGACAACACTTTTGGAATGAATTCTGCATACACTTGATGCACGTTTGGCTCTTCAGTTAAAATTGACTGAACTGCATAGAAACTTAAATTAAGTTATCAGCCATCTCCCTAATTGTAAGTCTACGATTAGAGCACACTAAGTTGCGAACTTTTACAACATTTTCAATCGTTTTTGAGGTGTAAGAACAGCCAGACCATGGTTCATCTTCAAATGATTCACAGCCATTTTTGAATCTGTTGAACCAGACAAAAACATTTGACTGGGCCATACAATTATCTCCAAAAGCTGTTTTTAATGGATAGTTCGTAAGTCTCAGAAGCTGATTTCCTGGTTTTAAAACAAAATTTCACACAAACTCATTGCTCCGTTTTTACTTCCATTTTCACGCAGACAGAATCTAACAACAAGCACTCAACCAGCTGCCACAATGAACTGAACAAAGGAAATGCAGCTTTTCAAGGACAAGGCAATGACTCACTCCCCACCCTCTGTGTACCTGCCTGCCAAACCAGTAAGCAGTAGCAGACCCATTCTTAAAACTTTCCAATCATACCTCATAAGTAGTAATCAAAAAAGCAGTTGACAGGAATCTAATGCAACTGCTCCGTTTAATGCTTCAAGTGGGGCATTACAGTGGGATAACACTTATGGCCTGTAACAGAGTGATATAACGAAAGTTTATTTTATTACTGTTTAATTAAACGGCTATTTAACTCATTAATGTCAGATTATTTTAGTTTTTACTCATGCTTGTTTACCTTGATAACAAACACAGCTATTCTTTAGATGTGTACAAAGTACACAACGTGCCCACTCATGTTATGGAAAACAGTGCACCTGCTCGAGGTTTAAGACTGTTTTAGAAGCATGGCAGTGGTGAGAAGTGATCCAAGAACCCAGTAAAAGTTTCCTTAAATGATCAGTGGTGTAATGCACAGTCCAGTCACATTCATGTGCCCATGGCCTACGTTTGACATCAAAATGCAATAACTACTCTTCACAGACAGCACGTGGCAGCACTAGCAGTGGAAGGTATATAAAGTATGCTGGAGAGGTTGAGGAGGGGGGGGAGGGGGGGGGACAGAAAACAGTACACTTATCATTGTAATGTGGAACAGAAGTAATATCTGACGTCCAAAAAGGAGATAATCATTGCCTTTCAGGCCAAGGATAGAAGCATATCTGAAACAGCTGCGTTTTTAAAAAGTGCACCATGCAGGGCAAAATAATGCTATCCTGGACTGGCACCAAGTCAACTGTGGTGTACCACAATCCACAGATGACAGGGGTGAACGACAGCTGTGGAGATGTGTACAGGGAATAGATGTCTAGCGATTGACCGCCCATATCAACCAAGGGGCTACCGAAAGCATATCCTCGATGACCATTCAGTGAACATTACTACGTATGAGCCTCCGAAGCAGGCACCTGGTTCATGCACCCTTGCTGACTGCTCTTCATCAGTGACGAAAACTTGAACTTGCAAGCCAGCACCGCAACTGTATGCCCACTGAGTGCAGACTGTTGGCCTTTGCAGATGAACCACTTTTTACACTCCACCAGACAGATGGCTGCTAGCACGTACAGTGCCAAACACGTGAAAGTAAACACCTTACAACAATCGTCAGAAGGATCCAGGCCAGAGGAGGGTGTGTTATGGTCTGGGAAATGTTTTGTAGCGTTCCCTGGGTAATCTCATCATTCTGAAAGGCACAATGGTTCAGCACAAGTAAGCATCTATCCTTGCGGACCACATCCATATTCACTGCCATAATAGGATAATTATTCAGCATAGCCACATGCAACACAGTATGTCCTGCTTCTTTTTGTAATTACTTACCATTCCTTTACTTATTCGGTTAAAACTGCATGGTGCTAATCACATCCACTATTGTGAAAATATGAAATTTACTCTGACATGACAAAAGTCACGGGTACCTCCTAATATCGTGCCAGACCTCCTTTTGACTGGCGTAGTGCAGTAACTCGATGCGGCGTGGACTCAGAAAGTCACTGGAAGTCCTCTGCAGAAATACTGAGACGTGCTGCCTCTACAACCATCCGTAAGTGTGAAAGTGTTGCCTCTGCAGAATTTTGTGCACGAACTCACCTCTCGACTCTGCACCGTAAATATTCAACAAGATTCAAGTCTGACAATCTGGATGGCCAAATCATTCACTCAAACTGTCCAGAATGTTCTTCAAACCAACCACGAGCAACTGTGGCCTGCTGACGTGGAGCGTTGTCATCCATAAAAATTCCTTGTTGTTTTGAAACGTGAAGACCACGAATAGCTGCAAATTTTCTCCAAGTAGCCGAACACAACCTTTTCCAATCGATGATCAATTCAGTTAGCTCCGAGGACCCGTCCATTCCATGTAAACACAGTCCACACCATTATGGAGCCATCACCAGCTTCCACAGTGCCGTGTTGACAACTTGGGTCCAAGGCTTTGTGGGATCTACGCCGCACTCTAACACCACCGTCAGCTCCTACCAACTGAAATTGGGACTCGTCTGACCAGGCCACGGTTTTCCAGTCATCTAGGTTCCAATCGACCCAGTCACGAGCCAGGAGAGGCACTGCAAGCGATGTCGTGCTGTTAGCAAAAGAATTCACTTCGGTTGTCGCTGCCGTAGCCCACTTACACCAAATTTCGCCACACTGTCCTAATCGATATGTTCACTGTCTGTTCTACATTGATTTTGGTGTTTATTTCACGGAGTGTTGCTTGTCTGTTAGCACTGACAACTTTATGCAAATGCGATCACTCTCAGTTGTTAAGTGAAGACTGTTGGCCACTGCGTTGTCTGCAGCGAGAGGTAATGCCTGAAATCTGGTATTCTCGGCACATTCTTGACACTGTGAATCTCTGAATATTGAATTCCCTAATGATGAAATGGAATGTCCCGTGCATCTAGCTCCAATTATCAGTCCGCACTCAAAGTCTGTTAATTCGCACTGTGCAGCCGTAATGATGTAGGAAACCTTTTCACATGAATCACCTGGGTACAAATGGCAGCTCCACCACTGAACTGCCCTCTTATACCTTGTGTACATACGTGCATTTTGCTATCGCCTGACTTTTTACCACCTCAGTGTGTATTCTGCAGGCTGAGCATAATGTTCTTTGCTACATTTGACGTAGTAGTAATCAAAATCCAATGACAGTGCATTTGCAAGAGAAAATGAATTCTTGCAAACCATACATCTTGAGCATGCGCTCCTCTACACAGCCCCGTCTCATAAATGTACCCCACCCACCAGTAGCAATTGCTAATTTCACACTATCTTCTTCATCCCTCCCTCCTCCTTCCTCTATGACTGCTCTTTGATGTCAGTGTGCAGAACTGGACTGTACAACTACAAAGGAGAAGAGAAACCTTGCATCATTAAGGTGCACATTACCTTTTTTCTTATAGAAGTATTAAAAGGACAGTACACAAAACCAGATAACTGCCTTTTATGGTTACCCAGGCATGCTTCATAAACTGCTCAGTTATTTTTATGTAACCCTGTTCACAGAAGATATATGCATACAAATCGCAGTTTTGATATGATGTGAGTGAGTTACTGTGGCAAAATGCACATAATTAAATTAATATATTAAGGAAGCAAAAGGTAACTGGATAACTTTTTTACATGATGTACAGAATCCTTTTCACTTTAAAGCCAGTTGTTTCTTATGTTTATATTTAAAATAGTCTTTCATTATAGATTGAAATTTTCTTATTGAAATGCTCTGTTTGAAAAGCTCTCTAAATGAGTTAAAGAAAAATTCAAATGAAAAAATGCTATTCTCATCAACCCAGTTACCCAAGATTTTTGAGAGTAAATGGACCCAGCTAGTCTATATGCCATATAAGCAGTGTTAGTCTGATACGAAGTATTTATGCCAGTTGACAAACATTTAAGTTACACAGAAAAATCAGACTTACTTTAATAGTTCCGCTATTACCAGAGGACTTCTATTGCAAGCAGTTGGTTATCGAAATAAAAGATTAGGGGGTTGTGGTGCAAGGCAGCAGCTTTGCAATAGTAAGATTGTGTTTCAGACCTATCTGGATCAAATTACGTGAAATGTGGTTCGTGTGTCCATTGTAAATTAATAATGCTAGTCACTGAGCCAATATTGTTTAAAAAAAAGAGATCTCTGAGCCAGTTGTAAAAACTGTGGTCTCCACCCATACACATTCACTTGCTGACATGCAGTCTGTGTAGGGACACCTCTGTCAATTGCGGTGTTACATACCACTTCAGGAGAGTGACAAGTAATCCTACTTTAACCTTTCCAACGAATGATACCTGTGAACAATAAAATGATATAATAAATTATTATACAGGAGGATGCACTTATTGTGTGACATGTTTTATTTATTTTTCATGTGGCGAGTCAGTTCAAGGGATGGAGAAATCTTCAAGGAGGGGTGGCAGTAGCTTCATGGGAGCAATAACCTGTATGGGTGTTTGTGGACAATACACATATATTAGGCCCAGGTTCGCATAGGATGTCGATACTGTAATAAAAGCTGCTAGCAAACAAAGCTGGGATCAATTTGGGAACACAAAAGGAGGTAATAATTGATTATTCATTCAATTTTTTTGGATCATGAGCTTATTGTAATTGTACTGGAGGATTCCACATACTTAGCTGAAGGAATGTATTAAGATATTGGAGAAGAGTCTTATTTAGCTTTGAAACTGGATATTATGCTAAATATTTATTTTCCAGCAAAGACAGCAGAATTTGAAGCCGTAGTACATAAATTGACACAGTCATGGTTGAGAAGAAGGTAAGCAATATAATATTCAGTATTGACTGCTCCAGATAAAATCTGCACTTCGTGAAACAACCAGCAAGGAAACATTACTTGATCCAGTTTCCCATAACATACTTTCCTTTAAAAACACAAACCATCAGCTAAAAAACAAAATAAGACTAGACTGTTTTCTCGCACAGAACTACCACTAGCCTTATGTCTATTTTTTATGCCACTTGCAATACCTCTAGTTCTAGAGGGATCATGTGAAAATGAAATTTCATCACAATTGTGTATCTGTTCTGGATTTCCCCATAAATTTAGTTGGGTTGACCTAATCACAATGAGAATGTTCAATACACTGAAGTTCCTTTATGGAAAGTGAGTGCCTTTTCTTTTACAGCACATCTTCAGACTACAGCCCGAAACTATTTTTGCCCATTTTTTTTGATTATGTTTGACAGTTTTTCTTCATCTTTTGGAGATAGATAGGGTGATACCACAACTGCCTGTAGTTCTCATTATGTGTGCCCCTTCCTTTTAACATAATGGTTCAATACAAAGCGAGGGATATTGTAGAAAACTAAAAAAGGTAGTCTTATTTCTATTTCTCCCACCACCTAGCACTTGATTCAGGTCTTCAGCATTAACTAAATCCAGCCCCTTTCTGTAGTTTCCTCCTGTACGTCCACAACATGACACATGGTGATTAAAAGTTGTGTTCATTTTATCATGTAGCTTATCTTGAAATTTTAATCCACATTTAATAATTGCAGGAGGTCAATTTTTTTTTAATGGGATAACAGATCCTTTGGGGGAATTGGTGCACATGACCCTGTTATCCTAAGCATATGACTGTTGCTCCATGTCATAATTGGGACTACCCACTCTAGAGGTAAAAAACACTAACTAATGAATCAGAGCAAGCACTCATGTGAGAAATGTATTGTCTACATAATTGTAGTAGTAGCAGCAGCAGTAATAATATTTGGTTTTTGTCAAAATCAAATCTCCCACTGCACCATATTGTTATGGAGATAAACAGTTGAAAACTTTCCAGCCAAGCTATATCTAACAATTGATTACGAATGAGATTCAGTGTGTCATTTTACAAAGATAAAACACTTAATTCCATTCTGGCAACACTATAAGAAATAAATAAGCACCTATTCCTTGGGGGAAAAAACAAGGACCACCAAGGTCCAGTTACTCTATGCATCTTTATCCCATTAACAGAATCTTAGCTATTTCTCACCTTATTTAAGGAACTTTTCTGAAAGATTAGAACACACACTCAAGTATTAAGAAAGATCCCATTTGTTTGAGGGTTACGACTTTGGTGTTGGGGGAGGGGTGGGGGCGGGGGGTTGAATCACAGCATACATACTCCAATTAAAAACTGAAATAAGGAATATCCTAAATAAGATCTGACTATTAATGCAAGTACATTTATTACTATTATTATTCTGGATTTACAATGTGAGTACATTTTTCCAGCACCTATTCTAGATTACAGTAAGTCACTAATAATTGTTCTCCACTCTTCTCTATTTGTCCATAAATCTTCAGGAATGTTGTTCTTCCTCATTGCTGACTGAACTCCCTGTATCCATGTATCAGGTGGTCGTCCCCTTTTTCTTCTTCCAATTGGTACCCAGTCGAATATGCATTTTGGTAGCCTTTCCTGTTCCATTCGTCCGATGTGTCCATACCATTTAAGTTGTTTGTGCTCGATGAAATCAATAATCGAATTTTTACATTTCATCTTGTCTCTGATTACTTCATTTCTTATTCTTTCTCGTCTTGATATTCTTGCTGAACGTCTCCAGAAATCCATTTCTGTGGCTAATAATTTTGATTTCAGTTGCCGTTTTGTTGTCCACACTTCTGCACCATATGTAATAATGCTCCTAACTATTGTTTTAAAAATCCTTATTTTGTTATCAGTTGTTATGTGTTTGTCCCAGAGAATTCCATTTAATAAAGAGATTGTCGTCTTTCCAGAATTTATTCTTGATCTAATTTCTTTGTCCTGTTTCCCATCATCTGTAATTTTCACACCTAAATATTTATATTCCTCAGTAGCTGTTATTGTTCCCATCCCTTCTTCTAATATTAAGTCTCCATTCACTCCACCAATTACCATGTACTTTGTTTTATTCATGTTTACATTTAGGCCTGATTTTTTATATTCTTGAATCAATTTTCTGGTCATATACTCTATGTCCTCATAGTCTTGGGCTATAATCAGTTGGTCATCTGCAAATTGTAACGAGTATATTGTTCTATCATTTATTGGTATTCTCATAGCGTGACATTTTTTCTTCCAATTCTGTAAAGTTACTTCTGTATATACACTCCTGGAAATTGAAATAAGAACACCGTGAATTCATTGTCCCAGGAAGGGGAAACTTTATTGACACATTCCTGGGGTCAGATACATCACATGATCACACTGACAGAACCACAGGCACATAGACACAGGCAACAGAGCATGCACTATGTCGGCACTAGTACAGTGTATATCCACCTTTCGCAGCAATGCAGGCTGCTATTCTCCCATGGAGACGATCATAGAGATGCTGGATGTAGTCCTGTGGAACGGCGTGCCATGCCATTTCCACCTGGCGCCTCAGTTGGACCAGCGTTCGTGCTGGACGTGCAGACCGCGTGAGACGACGCTTCATCCAGTCCCAAACATGCTCAATGGGGGACAGATCCGGAGATCTTGCTGGCCAGGGTAGTTGACTTACACCTTCTAGAGCACGTTGGGTGGCACGGGATACATGCGGACGTGCATTGTCCTGTTGGAACAGCAAGTTCCCTTGCCGGTCTAGGAATGGTAGAACGATGGGTTCGATGACGGTTTGGATGTACCGTGCACTATTCAGTGTCCCCTCGACGATCACCAGTGGTGTACGGCCAGTGTAGGAGATCGCTCCCCACACCATGATGCCGGGTGTTGGCCCTGTGTGCCTCGGTCGTATGCAGTCCTGATTGTGGCGCTCACCTGCACGGCGCCAAACACGCATACGACCATCATTGGCACCAAGGCAGAAGCGACTCTCATCGCTGAAGACGACACGTCTCCATTCGTCCCTCCATTCACGTCCGTCGCGACACCACTGGAGGCGGGCTGCACGATGTTGGGGCGTGAGCGGAAGACGGCCTAACGGTGTGCGGGACCGTAGCCCAGCTTCATGGAGACGGTTGCGAATGGTCCTCGCCGATACCCCAGGAGCAACAGTGTCCCTAATTTGCTGGGAAGTGGCGGTGCGGTCCCCTACGGCACTGCGTAGGATCCTACGGTCTTGGCGTGCATCCGTGCGTCGCTGCGGTCCGGTCCCTGGTCGACGGGCACGTGCACCTTCCGCCGACCACTGGCGACAACATCGATGTACTGTGGAGACCTCACGCCCCACGTGTTGAGCAATTCGGCGGTACGTCCACCCGGCCTCCCGCATGCCCACTATACGCCCTCGCTCAAAGTCCGTCAACTGCACATACGGTTCACGTCCACGCTGTCGCGGCATGCTACCAGTGTTAAAGACTGCGATGGAGCTCCGTATGCCATGGCAAACTGGCTGACACTGACGGCAGCAGTGCACAAATGCTGCGCAGCTAGCGCCATTCGACGGCCAACACCGCGGTTCCTGGTGTGTCCGCTGTGCCGTGCGTGTGATCATTGCTTGTACAGCCCTCTCGCAGTGTCCGGAGCAAGTATGGTGGGTCTGACACACCGGTGTCAATGTGTTCTTTTTTCCATTTCCAGGAGTGTATTTTATACAATGTAGGTGAGATGCTACATCCTTGACGTAATCCTTTTGTGACTTGGAATCCATGTGATAGATATTTACCAATTTTTATATAAATTTTGAATTGCTTTAATTATTCTTGGATTTATTCCTATTGATATTAAAGCTTTCCATAAACTGGATAAAGGCACACTATCATAGGCTTTGTCTATATCTATGAATACTAAATGTACAGGTTGTGCCCGAACCATTTTTTTTTTTTTTCAATAATTTGTTGTAGGCAAAAGATATGATCAATTGTTGATCTTCCAGCTCTAAAACCTGCTTGTTCTTCAGCCTCCTTTTCTTTGTATTCTTGTTCTAACAAATATTTAATAATTCTTCCATATAATCTACTGAAGGTATTGGTCACTGTTATTCCCCTATAGTTTACACTCATCTTTCGCTCCTTTTTTATGTATCACTGAAATATATCCTACTTTCAAATCATTTGGGACATCTTCCCCATTTAAACATCTTTCGAAAAGGTTTCTTAACAATTCCATTAATTTCTTTGTTCCTAATTTTAATAATTCTGCAGGAATACCTCAAATGCCTGTAGCCCTTCCATTCTTTAAAGATTTTATTGCAGTTTTTACTGTCTCTGTTTCCAAACGGATGTAATTCTCTGCTTGTAGATCTATCAAATTCATTATATTCAGGGTTTCCCAAGTATTCTTCCCTGTTTTCTGTTAATAAACTTTTAAAATATTTTTCCCAAGAGTCATGAGTAATATATTTAATATGTGTTGTTACTTTGGAATTCCTTCTTAAATTTTTTATAGTTTTCCATGCTTCTGTGTTTCTTTTACCACCAATATAGGATTCAATTTTTTGACATGACAGTTCCCAACTTTGTTTTTTGCTTCTGCAACCTTTTTCCGAATTTTTGCTTGTTGTGCATAAAGCTCTATTTTATCTTGAAGATTTCTGGTATTTAACCATTTTAAATATTTTTCTTTCTTTAATTTCACTTCCTTTTTAGTTTCTTCATTCCAGTAGTATAATGGATGGTTTGTACGTGTTTCTTCTGTTTCTCCTAAAGCTTCCTTGGCGGCTTCATGTAGTTTATTTATAATATAATGATATTGATCTTCTGTATTATCAAACTCTGTTTCTACCAGTTTTTCATCTAATCTCTTTTGATATAAAAATATTGTGCTATATATTTTATTTAAGTATATGTTAAACTGACTTCACCCTATGAAATATTATTGTATTACAGTGTCAATGGCAATAAAGTATCTTAATTCATTTATTTCAGTGACAGTACTTTTCAATGGAGTTTCCCGAAATTTTTTGATTCAGCCGCAAACTCCATCACATCATCAAAAAGATATTTAATATGGTATAATAGGTTGTTCAATACACATATACCTATGTATACAGCTCCTTTGTGGCACAAAAAGCCTTTTTTGGTCTTAATATTTTATTCGTGTTTTGCACAATGTTTTGTTGTTTCCAATATGTCTTTTTCCTCAAAAGATGTGAATGAATATATGTAGTGAGCAACAATTTCCAAAATACCAAGATTCTTATGAAGTCGTATCAAATAATGCAGTATAAACCCTACTTTCCAGAATTACAGCAGATTTTGTAGATTAGTTAGCATTTGATTCCTAATGTACAATTTCATAATACTAATTAATCTGTTGTGGGAATTGCAAACCTCAGCTTCATTGCTACCATGAACTAGTGATAACTGTCCTCCATTTCATTAAAAGCTTCTGATTTTGCCGTAATGCAAAAATATTGCTACAGCAGTAACTATTATTTTGAAGTTATGATGTAACTTACCAAACGAAAGCATTGGTATGTTGATAGACACACAAACAAAGATACAAAATTCAAGCTTTCGCAACCAACGGTTGCTTCATCAGGAAAGAGGGAAGGAGAGGGAAAGACGAAAGGATGTGGGTTTTAAGGGAGAGGGTAAGGAGTCATTCCAATCCTGGGAGCAGAAAGACTTACCTTAGGGGAAAAAAAGGACAGGTATACACTCGCGCACACACACATATCCATCCGCACATATACAGACACAAACAGACACATGTAAAGGCAAAGAATTTGGGCAGAGATGTCAGTCGAGGCAGAAGTACAGAGGCAAAGATGTTGTTGAATGACAGGTGAGGTACGAGCGGCGGCAACCTCCGGAAAAGTGACTCACTCACCCTCCACAACCTTTCCAGCAAACCTCAATCTCCTCTCATTGCACACAGACCCAGTCTCTCCCATCTACTCAATCTCCCACTTCCAGCTCCACTCCCCCCAAAACCTCAAAATTCTAATCAACACAATCTGGGACCACAACACACTAATTCAGTAGCTAACCTTTCCTCCAAACCTCTCTCCCAATCCGAAACCTCTGTTCTATCCAAAGGCCTCACCTTCAGCCCTACCCCCAAATTCAACCAAACAGCCCTCGTCAAAGATTTACTGTCCTACACTCTTACTCTCTGCTAGAAATAACACTTTGCCATGAAGAAAAATAATCCTAATCCTACTCCTAATGATCCAACTCCCCAAGACACTATCCAAACTGAACCCTCCTGGAACAGTTCCGTCCTCCGTCACAGCGGGACCCACCTCTTCCTCAAAATCACCCTCTCCAAACCTTCCAGGAATTTCTCACTTCCAGCCTTGCTTCTCAATCCTCCTTCAAAAACCTTAATCCCACTCCCAACATCACCACTGCTGAAGCCCAGGCTATCTGTGATCTGAAGGCTGACCGATCCATCGTCATTCTTCTGGCGGACAAGGGTTCCACGACTGTGGTATTTGATCATCGGGAATATGTGGCTGAGGGACTGCGTCAGCTTTCAGACAACACTACATACAAAGTTTGCCAAGGTAATCCCATTCCTGATGTCCAGGCGGAGCTTCAAGGAATCCTCAGAACCCTAGGCCCCCTACAAAACCTTTCACCTGACTCCATCAACCTCCTGACCCCACCGACACCCCGCACCCCTACCTTCTACCTACTTCCTAAAATTCACAAACCCAATCATCCCGGCCGCCCCATTGTAGCTGGTTACCAAGCCCCCACAGAATGTATCTCGGCCTACGTAGATCAACACCTTCAACCCATCACATGCAGTCTCCCATCCTTCATCAAAGACACCAACCACTTTCTCGAACGCCTGGAATCCTTAACCAATCTGTTACCCCCGGAATCCATCCTTGTAACCATTGATGCCACTTCCTTATACACAAATATTCTGCACATCCAGGCCCTTGCTGCGATTGAGCACTTCCTTTCACGCCGATCACCTGCCACCCTACCTAAAACCTCTTTCCTCATTACCTTAGCCAGCTTCATCCTGACTCACAACTTCTTCACTTTCGAAGGCCAGACATACCAACAATTAAGGGAACGGCCATGGGTACCAGGATGGCCCCCCTCGTACGCCAACCTATTTATGGGTCGCTTAGAGGAAGCCTTCTTGGTTACCCAGGCCTGCCAACCCAAAGTTTGGTACAGATTTATTGATGACATCTTCATGATCTGGACTCACAGTGAAGAACAACTCCAGAATTTCCCTCCAACCTCAACTCCTTTGCTTCCATCAGATTCACCTGGTCCTACTCCAAATCCCATGCCACTTTCCTTGACATTGACCTCCATCTGTCCAATGGTCAGCTTCACACATCCGTCCACATCAAACCCACTAACAAGCAACAGTACCTCCATTATGACAGCTGCCACCCATTCCATATCAAACGGTCCTTCCCTACAGTTTAGGTCTTCGTGGCAAACGAATCTGCTCCAGTCCTGAATCCCTGAACCATTACACCAATAACCTGAAAACAGCTATCACATCCCGCAACTACGCTCCCAACCTGTTACAGAAGCAAATAGCTAGAACCACTTCCTCATAATAGAACCTCCCACAGAAGAACCCCAAAAGTGCCCCACTTGTGACAGGATACTTTCCAGGATTGGATCAGACTCTGAATGTGACTCTCCAGCAGGGATACGACTTCCTCAAATCCTGCCCTGAAATGAGATCCATCCTTCATGAAATCTTCCCCACTCCACCAAGAGTGTCTTCCCGCCGTCCACCTAACCTTCATAACCTCTTGGTTCATCCCTATGAAATCCCCAGACCACCTTCCCTACCCTCTGGCTTCTACCCTTGTAACCGCTCCCAGTGTAAAACCTGTCCCATGCACCCTCCCACCATCACCTACTCCAGTCCTGTAACCCGGAAGGTGTACGCGATCAAATACAGAGCCACGTGTGAAAGCATGCACATCATTTACCAACTGACCTGCCTACACTGTGAATCTTTCTACATGGGAATGACCAGCAACAAACTGTCCATTCGCATGAATGGACACAGGCAGACAGTGTTTGTTGGTAATGAGGATCACCCTGTGGCTAAACATGCCTTGGTGCACGGCCAGCACATCTTGGCACAGTGTTACATCGTTCGAGTTATCTGGATACTTCCCACTAACACCAATCTATCAGAACTCCGGAGATGGGAACCTGCCCTTCAATATATCCTCTCTTCCCGTTACCCACCAGGCCTCAACCTCCGCTAATTTCAAGTTGCCGCCGCTCATACCTCACCTGTCATTCAACAACATCTTTGCCTCTGTACTTTCGCCTCAACTGACATCTCTGCCAAAATTCTTTGCCTTTACATGTCTGCTTGTATACCTGTCCTTTTTCCCCCCTAAGGTAAGTCTTTCCGCTCCCGGGATTGGAACGACTCCTTACCCTCTCCCTTACAACCCACATCCTTTTGTCTTTCCCTCTACTTCCCTCTTTCCTGATGAAGCAACCGTTGGTTGCGAAAGCTTGAATTTTGTGTGTGTGTTTGTGTGTCTATCAACATACCAACGCTTTCGTTTGGTAAGTTACATCATCTTTGTTTTTATATAAACAAAGATTCTGTAACTTAGCAAACGAAAATGTTGGTACGTTGATAGAAACAATAACAAACACAAACACACACACAAATTTCAAGCTTTCGCAACCCACGGTTGCTTCATCAGGAAAGAGGGAAAGACGAAAGGATGTGGGTTTTAAGGGAGAGGGTAAGGAGTCATTCCAATCCCAGGAGTGGAAAGACTTACCTTGGGGGGAAAAAGGGACAGGTATGTCTGCTTGTGTCTGTTAAGTGCGGATGAATATATATATATATATATATATATTTATCAAAAAACAAAGATGATGTGACTTACCAAACGAAAGCGCTGGCAGGTCGAAAGACACACAAACAAAAACAGACACACACACAAAATTCAAGCTTTCGCAACAAACTGTTGCCTCATCAGGAAAGAGGGAAGGAGAGGGAAAGACGAAAGGATGTGGGTTTTAAGAGGTGTGTGTGTATATATATATATACTGTTGCCTCATCAGGAAAGAGGGAAGGAGAGGGGAAGACGAAAGGAAGTGGGTTTTAAGGGAGAGGGTAAGGAGTCATTCCAATCCCGGGAGCGGAAAGACTTACCTTAGGGGGAAAAAAGGACAGGTATACACTCGCACACAAGCACATATCCATCCACACATACAGACACAAGCAGACATATGTCCTTCCCTCTTTCCTGATGAGGCAACAGTTTGTTGCGAAAGCTTGAATTTTGTGTGTATGTTTGTGTGTCTATCGACCTGCCAGCGCTTTCGTTCGGTAAGTCACCTCATCTTTGATTTTTTTATATATATATATATATATATATATATATATATATATATATATATATATATATATATATATATATATATATATATACCAACACTTTCGTTTGGTAAGTTACAGAATCTTTGTTTTTAGATATATTTTTCCCACTATTATATATACATATATATGATGAATGACAGCTGTGTTTTCATAGTTTGAGCTTCTAAACCTTTTGCACCTCTGTTAAAATTAACAAGATGAGGAAAATTTTTCACTAATGCACTTGGGTAATAATTAATTAATTACTTCTCAGTATTGACAACCCTAAGGATAAAATACTAGCTTCGCAGTTCATCTCCAATGGCTGCTATCAGCAACGTATTATCTTTTATTCACTGCTGCACACGTTTCTTAGAGTTTCGCCTCATATCACTCAGAATGTCTGCCACATAGATGCATTTGTCAGGGTCTCCTCATCACAGCTTTGGTGTAATGTCAAAGCATGTAAGCCCCTATGTATTGCCCACTGAAGCCTTATGTTAATTTTCTCAGCAGAGGTACACCATTGTATTATTTCATACAGTTATTGTTCTTTTCTTCTCCAGCTAACTGAAGGCCACACTGGTCCAAAGGAGTTTAATACTTTTCGTTTAAAACTTAACAGTTTCTTGTCAAATGCCTTATGGTACTTTTGTTTAGTTTCCATAGAGCACTATTGGATCTTGTGTTATTAATAGCCACGATGCCACAGCGTAGGTGCAAGTATTCAAGTTGGCACTACGACCGACACCGACGATAGTGCCCTCTAACAGGCACTGTGCAGGTTTACGAGCTCCGCTACAGATTCTGCCCCATTTCATCAGTAGGCAGCCAGGAAACATCGTTTCAGCTTAGTTTGCTATTGAGACTTTGCATCAGTTACGATGGATCTATGACGTCGCACCTACGTGCTCATCATCTAAAGTTATGTAATATGTTTGCATATGTTTACACACTAGTAAAGATGCTTTAACTGTATTTGCAGTACCGATGTGTTTTACCTTTTCCTGCTCCTACTCACTTCCTACATTCGGCCTACCCTTCAGTTTACTGGAGCAGACCCACGTGCCGCCTTCTACGCGGGATACAAAAGATCAATTTTTCAATTAGCTTTTATTTCAATTTCACTGGATACATAGCTCAAAGGTATGAATTAAGCTCTGGTATATTAACAATCATTGTTTTGTATCCTTGGCAACACTGGTTTTATATGCATTAGACTGAATTCAAAGGTACCTTTTCATACTTAACATTTCATCACCTATAGTGGGAGAAATCATCAGAGGCTATAAGTGTGCATAAGTTAATTTTGAAACAAACTTTTTTAGCTAACAAAGCTGCTTACCTGCTTATCAGTAACCGTGCGATGGTCGGGTTGTGATACCGTCCAACCACTACCGAGTATTGTGGATTTGCGCCAAAGCGTGTTACAGAGCTTGTACAGCAGAAGATGGTTCTGCTTTATTCAGCATTAAAGGCCACAACTTGTCTACTTCAGACCTCTTTTTCTGTTAATGTTGTTTCCTTACATTTGAAAAGTAACTAACAAGAGCTTTATAGTATCCAAGATGTCTCCAGTAGCAGGAGAATGGAAACTTGCCGCAGACCATGGCCTATTTCTTTTGTCACCTAGTATACAAACACCAGACGTGAAACCCTGCCCTCTCTGCATCAACCTACTCCCAAATCCCCAACTTCCAGTGGAGCACTCTAGAAAGCATCGTCACATACCATCAACATATATTTTTTTGGCTTTTCACTGCGGTATTTAAAAGGGTTAATCTTTTGCCATGGTAAAATTTAACTTTAACGAGGATTTCAGATCTACAACTTATATAATCATAAAAAGATGTTCAGAAGTTAAAAGTGAAACTATACAGATTGTGTCAAAATAAAATGTAAACTATAGTGATATATTGTAAGGAGGAAGTAGTAGTTCACTCTCAAACTCATTGTGAGATAGGTCCCTGGATTGCAACACTGCTTCCAGTTCTGCCAGGTCTTTTACATTAATTGAATATATCAAATGTGGTCCCTCATTAGAGTTGCTATCTTTTCCATTTTCATTCACTTCTCATATAATTTCCTAACTACACTCCTGGAAATGGAAAAAAGAACACATTGACACCGGTGTGTCAGACCCACCATACTTGCTCCGGACACTGCGAGAGGGCTGTACAAGCAATGATCACACGCACGGCACAGTGGACACACCAGGAACCGCGGTGTTGGCCGTCGAATGGCGCTAGCTGCGCAGCATTTGTGCACCGCCGCCGTCAGTGTCGGCCAGTTTGCCGTGGCATACGGAGCCCCATCGCAGTCTTTAACACTGGTAGCATGCCGTGACAGCGTGGACGTGAACCGTATGTGCAGTTGACGGACTTTGAGCGAGGGCGTATAGTGGGCATGCGGGAGGCTGGGTGGACGTACCGCCGAATTGTTCAACACGTGGGGCGTGAGGTCTCCACAGTACATCGATGTTGTCGCCAGTGGTCGGCGGAAGGTGCACGTGCCCGTCGACCTGGGACCGGACCGCAGCGACGCACGGATGCACGCCAAGACCGTAGGATCCTACGCAGTGCCGTAGGGGCCCGCATCGCCACTTCCCAGCAAATTAGGGACATTGTTGCTCCTGGGGTATCGGCGAGGACTATTCGCAACCGTCTCCATGAAGCTGGGCTACGGTCCCGCACACCGTTAGGCCGTCTTCCGCTCACGCCCCAACATCGTGCAGCCCGCCTCCAGTGGTGTCGCGACAGGCGTGAATGGAGGGACGAATGGAGACGTGTCGTCTTCAGCGATGAGAGTCGCTTCTGCCTTGGTGCCAATGATGGTCGTATGCGTGTTTGGCGCCGTGCAGGTGAGCGCCACAATCAGGACTGCATACGACCCAGGCACACAGGGCCAACACCCAGCATCATGGTGTTGGGAGCGATCTCCTACACTGGCCGTACACCACTGGTGATCGTCGAGGGGACACTGAATAGTGCACGGTACATCCAAACCGTCATCGAACCCATCGTTCTACCATTCCTAGACCGGCAAGGGAACTTGCTGTTCCAACAGGACAATGCACGTCCGCATGTATCCCGTGCCACCCAACGTGCTCTAGAAGGTGTAAGTCAACTACCCTGGCCAGCAAGATCTCCGGATCTGTCCCCCATTGAGCATGTTTGGGACTGGATGAAGTGTCGTCTCACGCGGTCTGCACGTCTAGCACGAACGCTGGTCCAACTGAGGCGCCAGGTGGAAATGGCATGGCAAGCCGTTCCACAGGACTACATCCAGCATCTCTACGATCGTCTCCATGGGAGAATAGCAGCCTGCATTGCTGCTATAGGTGGATATACACTGTACTAGTGCCGACATTGTGCATGCTGTGTTGCCTGTGTCTATGTGCCTGTGGTTCTGTCAGTGTGATCATGTGATGTATCTGACCCCAGAAATGTGTCAATAAAGTTTCCCCTTCCTGGGACAATGAATTCACGGTGTTCTTATTTCAATTTCCAGGAGTGTATTATTGCAAACAGCTTGGAGGAAATAGCACCTCTTCATGTATATGTTAAACAATTTGGCCACTGCCTCCCCCCATGTTTTTTCAATAATTCACATCTGATCATATACTTGCCATGCTTGTTGCACCCCCCCCCCCCCCCCCAATTAAGTTTCTTGGTAAACCATATTCCTTAGAAAAAATAAACAAATAATGTCAAAATATGTCTGTTAAGCCTGATGGTAAATATCTGATATATATTTTATCTCCTAACCTGAACCCTTTAGCTCTACAACATACGGTTTTAGTCCTTTTAATGGGGTGGTGGTGGTGGTGGTGGTGGTGGTGATAATAATGATAATAATACACCAAAGTAGAAAATGTGGCATTTATTCATTTATACATATCAATATATATATTTATTTTACTTGAAAGCAGAATATAACATTCTTCCAACAATACATATACATAACTTCTTGTTTTTAATCAAGTGTGGTTTCTAGTTTCCTTACATACAAACGTCCAAATCTGAGCCGAAAGTCTACTTTGAGGGTGGAAACTGTGGCTCAAGAGGAAACTGGCGAGGGCCAACTGGAAACTGAGGAAAGACACACCTCTAGTGGCCAACAGTATGAGCGAGCGAGAGAGAGAGTGCTGTGTCGAGCCTGTGCCAAAAGTTCAGTTCTGTCGTGTTGTTGACAAATACATAAAGATGTAGGGAAAAGTTCAAAAAAGAAGCTACAGTATCCTTCAAAATACGCAATGCTGCTTTACTATGTGTGAAACTTTCTTCTCCTGCCTGGATTAATAGCAGGAATGCAGTGATTATAATATTCTCAAGTATAAACAACATTCAGTCAGATTAGAGCTCAAAAGTTTCAGTAAGAGTTTGTAAATCCAGACCTCATTTTCGAGTGTAAAAACGTGCCTGCCATGGTGCACAATCATGAACTAATAAAGTAATAACCGCAAATTTATTCTGAACCACTCACACATTCACATACTTCATTTATTCCAGCAAAGCTAAGTAACAATACAAATAAAAAATTAAACATTTTGTTTGAGATGACCGTTTTTCCACGATATCCGCACTGACACACACAAGATTCCAAATCTGAAATTAGACAGTTATACGGGAACTGATTATAAAAAAAAAAGACCAAGGAACGACTGTCATGCCTAGCATACTGTAGACAAGTGGACAACAAATCTACATTGTATGTGGCACTAGGCTATTCCCTGTTCAGTACATCCCCAGCCAGCACCCAATGCAACTTCTTTTACACCCAGTTCAACAAAAAGCACCAATGCCATTAGTATCCATTACTCCAGCAATTAATAGTGCAGCATAGCCCCTGTCAATTTACTATACATTTCTCTCTCCTCTTCTTTCAACTGTGTTCACAGTTTGTATAAAACCTTCACACATTACATCATCCAGAGGGAAACAGATGATAAAAGTACTTAATGTTTTCGCTTGTGCAAGTGTAGTAGCTTTGGAACATTTTCATCCAGAAATGTTGTACTACTGCTAAACCTTCCTCGATTTCCTCATTCTTGAATTGTTAATAAACCTCTGGCAGAGAGTAGAATAGGAACTCTGATAAAAAAGTATGAATTTTTACAAGATTAGTTAATATAACTAGCTTGTAAAGCTTCTCTCACTATGTAACTCTATACATATTACTGAATGAAATATAGAAACAAGTATTTGACAGACGCGCAATAATGCCAGTCTCTTAAAACCTGCATTCATTGTCTGTGGGGCTTCGCCTGTACCCCGTTCCTAATTTTTAGATCAGTACTACACTGCACTTGCACAAGGAAAATAAATATGCTACCAACCATCAGAGTGCACACTGATGTCCAGTATTTTAGAATATAAGAAATAAAAACCAATTATTCAACCTGTGATGAATATGGAGGGAGGAATGAGAAAAGGCACTATACATGTAGAATCCCATTTTCAAACTTGCAACTGGAAGGATTATTGTAAATAAGCTAATATTAATTGAGAAAAGGAAACAAAATTTGGACTGCTTGTCTCCACAATCAATTTCGCATTTTCCAGAAGGTTGGGCAGTTTCAAAATATATGTATTAGCTTTAACGTTCAATAAGGTACATTACTGTATTTTATTAACATTATAGTAAAGAAATTAAAATTATTTCTATTTACTGTTAACATTTAAATGCAAAAACAGTTTTTTGTTGACACACAGTTTTTATAAGCATCTATAATTTTGTAAGAATTTTAACATTTATGTCAAAAATGAATTTATGGGAACAATGGCTCTATGATCTATGTACAATCAGTTGCATGTGTTCTCCAGAAGTTCAATTAAAATAAGATTTTTTACATATTAAAAATAAAGATACAGCTGAAGTATGTCTCCATAAGCAGTCACAAATTTCAGTATAAACTTTACCACATAAAAGCATATATAAAAATTCTTTATATTTATATATATATATACACAATATACTTTTGTTTTAAGATGAATTTAATGACCAACATTTAACTGTAAGCCTAAGAAATCATAAAAAATAAAGCAAAGTTTTTTACAATATGAAAATTAATGCTGTGAATGTATACCTGGCTCACCCATAGTCATGTTCATTAAAAATAAACTGCAACCTAAACCAAGCTGTCCAGCACATTCCACCAGAAAAGTTCACTGCACTATGAAAGTTGGTAAACCAACAAACAGATGTGAGCCAAAGCATAATCTGAGAATCAAATGGAAGTTCGGCAGCTAATCCTGCAATTCACGTACTCCGAGTAGAGTTTGCTCTACTAAAACTAATTTTTAAAAGTTCTCTTTAACACTTTTTCTTATAACTTCATGAACATGACTGCCAAATATCATGAAAGTATGATTCAAAAATACATAAAGTGGTGAATGTTCCATTTTAAGCAAGTGACGGCTTCCATAATGCAACACGCTTACATGTTCCCTTGCAGACATTCTGTGAATGTGTTCTCTTCCAAGTGGACTGCATGTTGAATCCCTGATGAAGCATAATAAACACAGCATACCACTGCTCCATTTAATGGAATCTGGGTGCACCCGTAGAAGAGTCTCTCTGGCGAGCCTTCCGATTCTTTCTTCACACACTACCATTAACTGCAACATTGTTAAAAATTTGCAATAAGAACAGAAATGCAGTAGCCCAGTAAAACTTTAAACAGGAATCAATGAGAAAGCAACTACACAAATACTATACACCAAACAACTAATAAGCACTACTGACGTTTACAATTCCAATTATTTGTGAGGGAGCTATATTTAGAGAAGTGCAAGCAGTAACACTGTATTTCACATTCCTGGGTTATTTGTAAAGGAAAAAAACATATTGAATGTTCAATGGTAAGGAGGGGGGGAGGGGGGGGTTGATTTGGGGAAAGGGACCAAATAGCGATGTCCTCGGTCCCATCGGATTAGGGAAGGGTGGGGACGGACATTGGCCATGCCCTTTTGAAGAAACTATCCCCACATTTGCAGGAAGCGATTTAGGGAAATCACGGAAAATCTACATCAGGGTGGCCGGACGTTGGTTTGAACCGTCATCCTCCCAAATGCGAATGCAGTGTGCTAACCACTGCACTACCTTGCTTGGTAGAGGAGGAGGAGGAGGAGGGAGAGAGCGAGAGAGAGAGCGCTACAAGAGTGTATTTAAAATTCATACTAAATTTATATTCAACACTGTACATATAGATGTAACTTAAATTGTAGAATGGATTCACATATTTTAATTATATTACAAGAGAGAATTAGTCCTTCGCTCGTCTTGAGGGAGATGAACAATTAAAAACAAAAAAAAAAAAAAAACAAAAAAAAAAAAAAAAAAAAAAAAAAAAAAATTAAACAAACCCACACCATTCCCGTACCCTTTGAACAGGGATATCAGACACCTTATCAGTATGCATTGAAAATATAACTTCATGTTGATAGAATGATGATCATCATCAACACTGTCAACACCAGTCAGACATATTCTATAAAAAGTATTTCAATAATTACATGTCAAGTTAATTTCATCTCCTGCCAGATTTCTCATTTAAAAGGTAGACCACCATTTTGTTTTTACACTGTACTGAATGAAAAAGGAATTTTGTATACAGGCAACTTCCAAGGAGACTAAACTATCAGTACACAGTTCCTTAAACCAATACAATGTACAATGAACAATCATTCAGAAATGAAAATGTTCAAATTAGGAAAGTGTCAGAGGCAAATGAGTGAAGGACTACAAAAAACTGCATGGCAAGGGTTGACCAAACTAATGTGTGTAACTCAAATTGCTTTTAATAATTTAAGAGCAGCCTGTTTGCAACTATATTATGCAACTGCACGAGAATCTAAATACACGGATGAAACAAAATCACTTCTTTAGTGCAACTAGTTCATTTCTGTAACCATTATGGTTAACTTGTTGTACCAAATGCTCCACTTTACAATCAGTTAAGCCCAGTTTGGCTTCGACAGTAGTTAATTACTCTGTTCAAATTTTAATTCAGTGAGTGATTATAAAAACAAAGATGATTTAACTTACCAAACGAAAGCATTGGTATATTGACACACACACACACCACCACACACACACACACACACACACACACACACACACACACACACACAAAATTCAAGCTTTCGCAACCCACGGTTGCTCCATCAGGAAAGAGGGAAGGAGAGGGAAAGGTGAAAGGATTTGCGCTTTAAGGGAGAGGGTACGGAGTCATTCCAATCCTGGGAGCGGAAAGACTTACCCTCTCCCTTAAAACACACATCCTTTCGTCTTTCCCTCTCCTCCCTCTTTCCTGATGAAGCAACCGTGGGTTGCGAAAGCTTGAATTTTGTGTGTGTGTGTGTGTGTGTGTGTGTGTGTGTGTGTGTATCAACATACCAATGCTTTCGTTTGGTAAGTTACATCATCTTTGTTTTTAGATATATTTTTCCCATGTGGAATGTTTCCCTCTCCCAGCAGCCATCAACTATGGTTGTACTTTACTATCCAGCACCCCTTTTGGGAAGGGCTAACCACAGTACAGCACTTTCAATATAGTTTCTGGGTTGACCAGTTCATCAGGAGATTTCTCCACAACATTCAGGAAAATTTCAAAGTGCATTAGAATGTACGTAATATTAACATGCGAGCCTGTTAATAGGCAGCACTAAGAAGGGCAGCATAATTAGCAAAATGAGTGGCAAACTGTCTGGAATTTCCATTAGACTCAATGGGTAATTAGGGAGTGAATGGGGAGAAAAAAAAAGTGTCACAGTCTTGGCAGTTCAGATTTTTGAGGCAATTATTATGAATGCATCTGGATATGCATTACTTTTGAATGGCAGCTACATGTCACAGCGTATAGCTAACAACAAGCTGGAGAAGCTACTAGTCAAAGATATGGTTTTGGTTAGGTTTTTTAAAGTTTACTATTTCAATTTTACTGTACCCACTGAAACCCAAGTTTTTCCTTCATCAGTATGTCTCAAAGAATAAACTGAGGTGTGAAGTGGAGACTGCTAGTAGTGCATAATTTTCAGTCTAGAGGCTGGATCAGGGAATTTATTAACGTGCAATTAGATATTGAGGCTGAAATTGGTGGCGTACAATTTGTCGTAAATCCTCTCAGGTAAAATAAGTCTTAACTCCCTATTAACATAATTTCACTAGTGTAGGAGAACAGAATGTGGATCATGGTTTTCTGATAAAAGGTTTTCTTTACTGACAATGGGGGAATCACATCACACTGGGAAATTGTGTGTGTTGCACATCACCTACACCATATGGACAGTTGTGGAGTTGTGGCAGGATAAAGGAAGATTTATTATTTGTCCAGGTTCATTAACTTGAGAAAAAAAAAAAACCCTGTTTGTTATAGGGCAACCAATATACTGTGTACCAGTACACTCCCATTTGCAGACAATACACACTCCACTTACCTTGTCATAATTGCAAAAAACAGGTCCTACTTTTTCAAAATGGCTATCAAGAGAAAGAGATAACCACTAAGTCTTTAACAACAGATTTGTTGTACTCAATGTCCTCTGTGCAACTGTCACTTTAATTCATTATGGAAATTTGAGGTTCCAACAATATCCACTACAAAAATAGAGGATATTGTTGAGAACTTTTTTCATAATCAATTAATAACGCAAGTGCGCCAGGAAAATTTAATGCAACAGAGCAAGGTATCTGTTACAGCACAAGTTTTCCTGCATATTTATAATAGAAAATTTAATAGTATGTCGCATCTTTGAACAAGGCTCCGCGCCCTTCCATGCATTTAGTCACAATGTGAAGCTTGTCACCCTACGATTCCAAATTAATTCATTCACAATAGCTTTTGTTAGACTTTATTGTACCTGTCATTTTTATTCACAAACAACCTCAGCTAGTGAAAATGCACTAAACAATGACAGTACAGTACTAAAAATATCCAAGATAAAAATAAAGGCTCACTGATATTTACGAACGAAAATGGAGGGTAATTCTGGTTAATAGCAGGACTATGGCAATCTCTGCCCACTGAAGGATACTGGTCACACGTGGAATATCGTGTCCTTACGTGGACTGCAGCAAATGGTAACCAGGCACTTATAAAGGGGGCTGCAAGGCAGAACCATGTCACAATGGCAATATCTGAGCTAGCAGCTTTTTACTGGCCATCTGATGGCACATGCAGTATATATTTTGTCACTTAATGTAGTCAGCTTCTTTCTTTACTGAGGGGAAGTGTGTGGCAGTAAGTAATTTGTACTGCTCTATTCACATTTCTCTCAGTTCTATAATAAGCTCAGCTCTGAAATGGTGGGCCTATTCCAGGGAGAGAGAGAGAGAGGGGGGGGGGGGGGGGGGGGGAGGAAGGTTTCTTTGTTCAGTTAATGAAGATTACATTTGTAACCTAAATGTCTCTTGTTAAAATTCTCATCAGATATATAAAGCTTTTAACCAAAAATACAACCATCTTTGAAGAATTCCAAATCACTAAATTGTTTCACTTCCTCATTAAATGGACGCCTGCCCTCTCCCCACGATCCTCAGATACAGAAGCTTAAGTGCAATACCCCCACCAAGCTTCACATAAAATCTGACTTAATACATAAAGTGACTTGATAAATTACAAAACAATGGGTGGCAGTTTACTATTTCATCCCACTGAAAAATGAGACAGCCCAAAAAATCTATCTCACTGCAATGCACTTAATTACGGCAATCACTGCACAATTGTGTTTCTATTTGTTATTCACTTGAAAGGTCATGAATATGGATCCTCAGATTGTGGTGCACAAATTTGACCCAAGTATTTTCTAAGTAAAAACCATGTAGCAGTATTGAAGGAGGGTGTTCTACATTTACTTTGCAAACAGCAAACTCACAATACCAACCACAGAAAGCAATGTTCTTGCTCAACACTTTGTACTATTCCAAAAAGCACACACGCAAGCAAGCCCCCCCCCCCCCCCTTACACACACACACACACACACACACACACACACACACACACACAGTTGTCAAAAAGTAACACGTATAGAGGACTGGGAGATGTATATACATATATGTTTAGGAAAATTATCTGCCTAGACTATACGATATGTATTTTGTATAGTAAAGCAAAAGGAAAGGTTTCAACAGCTATTTCCATTTTAATGTATCACAGCAAAAATTTACAACAATGAGAAGTGAATGCACTCTTCATACAGTTGAGACTATATATATATATATATATATATATATATATATATATATATATATATATATATATATATTCTTTTTTTCTTTTTTTACAGTGGTGTCTGTCTCAGTAACATGCAGTGCGTAATTTAACGCTGTTCACTTACATAGTGACAGATTATGCAGAAAGTAACATCAATACAAACAACAAAAGCCCAGGCTGAAAAATCCATCCGATTTTACCTACAGCACTAAATGAGTGAAAGAGAGACTGAATTTGCCAGGAAATTACAAGACTCGATTTAAACTGAAAATTCATGCCATCAGGTTTTCAGTGATGAAAAGAACTATAATGAAATCATCAGAGGTTAATTCATTACTTTAGATGTAGCAGGCATACAACTATTTCAGTATTAATTTACAAAGAAAATACCATTTTGCTGTGAAAATGAAGTGTTATATGGGCAATGGAAGACAAACTGGCAGATTACAAAACATTGCATACGAGATCAGCAAATTGAGGAATATAGTAGGAACATCAACTTGTGGCAGAAGCAAATGTACAAGGACAGGTTGTATCAAGAAAGAAACTGAAAACAGATGATAATAGTGGTTTACTAAACTGTACCAACAATATACCAGAAGGATGATCAGATGGCAATTTGAGAAGTCTGTGTGGGTCTTACCAGTCCAAGTTCACATGATAACATGGTTTTACAGAAAAATAAAGTTGTTGGCAAATGAGTATTTGGAAAAGCACTTTAAAGAAGTCTTCCCCCAGGTACCAAAGATAAAAATTATGATCACACTGAACTACGATAGAGAAGTACAATTATGATTCTATGCCTTGGAACAGTAAAAGTCCTCAACAGGCCTCTCAATTTTTTTATATTCAAGGGACATGCAGGTTCAAACACAAGAGGGGTTGGTACAATGTTGATTTTACGGCGTGCAACACATACCTGACCAGTGCATCTCGGAAAAAGTTTATCGCCATTCTCTGCTGACACTCAGAATGAGAAATGTTGTAGTGCCAATGGGTCACAGAAATAACATCAATTCCATTAAACAAAACAAAAAAAATGAAAAAAAAAGAGTTTTTTAAAAATGCAAAAAACAATGGACTCCAAAATAAAAACTGGAATGAAGGTTTAAAATGTTCACACACACAAAGAGAAAGAAAATGAAAAATAATGACAGTGAAGGATGAAAACAATAAACACCGAAGATACAGGATTCTGAAGATATTATCTGCAAAAAAAGAGATAAGGTGGTCGGATATGAGTTTAACATTTATTCTGAATGATGAATTAGGCAAAAGAAAACACACACACAAACATATGTTGCTGTAACCTGGTGTTCCTTTCTACTGATAAAAATGAGATGGGGGGAAAAACAGTCCAGAAAGAAACCAACATTACACAAGAAAATAGTGTAACAACCATTGCTTTTGTCCACATAGGAATGTCCAGAGAAACCCCATGATGGTACACATATAAATGTGCAGTGAATAAGCAGCAAGCAGTCACTCATTCGCATATAATTTGTTCAATACCAAATTGCCTAATCCAAGCTTGCTGCTCATGTTCATATTGCTATTTAGCTGTTACATCTTTTCTGTTAGTATCTGATGGGTGACAATGACAGAAACTTGAAACATGGGGGCAGGAAAAATTAACAGGAAATAAGCAAGATGTTCCTGTAAAGTAATGCAAATGTATTTCCCTTCAATATGCTTACAGTGAAGTCCAGAACAGCTGAAAAAAATGTTTGGATGCCAAAGGGGAGTACTTTAAAGAACTTCTGTAGCAGTACCTTGGGGAGGTGAGGGGGGAGAGGGGAAGGATTTAACTGAATTTCATTTCATGCACATAGTTAACTAATAAATGGTATTTTTTTTAGAATAAACCACAACAAAAAATCACTGTTTGTTGATTATTTACTGCACACTTACAATGTAATAAGACTCTATACAAAGAAGTTTGCTGCTAAGATACCCATCTTACAACAACTTAATTAGCGAATGTCATTTTAGTACAGGGTTCCACACCTAACATTATTGGCAAAAGAAATGCTTTTCATTATTACACCTGGAAGAACTTTTTTGAGGTACTGTTTTTACTGTCCTGAGATGAAACTGATCACTGTGAAACAGCCCTTTAAGATCTCTTCGCCACACTTACAGTTCTTATACAACATCAGTAGTCATTTGCTGCAGCAATTAAAAATTTTTTCTGACACTAAGTGCAAACCACAATAATGCTGAACTAAAGAAACTCTGTTTCACCCCACTCTTACGAGGAATGGGTAGTGTTCTATGTCATGCCACCCAGAGACTGTTCAGAGCCACATACTTTAGGAAGAACAGTGGTGGAAGATAGCAAACCATGTCATGACTATCTTCCTTCTACTTTTCCAGGTATCATCAAACTAAAATCTCTATGCTGCCAACCAACTTGTTAGACTAATACAATTCTCTGAAGCAAAACTTCAGTTTTCCAATACCTGAGAATTCAGCTCACTTAATACATTTTCAAAATTTTAATAATACTAATAATTGCTACTTATCAGAATGTCCAACTGTCAACTTTTGCACGACTTCATTTATGTAATTTTTAGAGTGAAACAGCACATGTACACAAATACACGAAATTTTGAAAAATACATGGCAGGCAGTTTTCACAGCAAAAACGCTTAACTGCTAACACACAACTCGTGCTGCTGTCAGTTATGGCAACATTCTCCAAGAAACAGACTCTTGCTAATTGCTAAGGCAAATCTGTGTCACTATGAGATAAGTTTATTGTAAACACATGTAGTGAACACCCCCCCCCCCCTCCCCCCAAGTATATTACCCATATTACCCCCAGTAAAGAGGTCTCCCATCGTGTGCTGAACAAATTTTCATTTTTATTCACTGCTCTTTATTCAGAGATGTAATAGACAATAGCTATTTCCCTGACACACCAGGGTGCAAACTATTTATACAGGCTGCATTTGACCATCATATTTAAAATAAGAGATACTTTGTTTTGACAGTAATAATAGTCCTATAATTTAAGTGTTTACAGCAATATATTTTTTATATATAAAAATGTGCACTTCTTCCACACAGAAGTAATCTGAAACTACACATTTGATCCACGAACCACAGAGACTCAAGTTTGCCACATTCATCAGTTGTTATCACAATGTATGTCTAATAAACAGCTGAAACCACTACTGTCAATGATATCTTTGCAGGTTACGGCATATTATTTCGAATGCCATTTGTATCAAATATTCTTGTTTCTTCTCTTTGTGTTGATGACCGTAACAAACATAATTGACATCACAGTCTAAATTTCCAGCTACCATACCTAAATAGCAGAAGACTATAACCAAAGCACTTGTATCTACTGTAATTTCCTCAGGTTTACATCAGAAAGTCTGACAAGCATGTGCACACGCACTGACATGTACACACAAGCAAGAACACACATTCAATTATCACGGTTATTGCAAGCCACATTTACAATAACCTAAAAACAAGAAATTAGGAAACTTTTCTACAAAATATGAACCAGGACTGCTTACCAGGCAAGACACGAAATATGAACTTTTATTCTCACTGGCAGTGTTAGAGCTGCTATCACCCGTTCTCTTCCCTTAACTTTTCAACATTTTGCACTCAATGGCACATAAACAGTAACAGTAAATTTACAAGAGTCTCAGAAGTTTTTCCCTGTTATGTAATTAGCTACACACTGTAATACTTTACTGATTTCCCAGACTTTTTACCTGTATAGGTTTTTTTCTACGTGTGGTGTAACCCTGACAAAATGGTAACCACATTCTCTCTGCAAACATATTTCATACTCTCCAATAGATGAAAAGTGCTTGCAATCAAATGAAAAAACACCACCACAATGTTATTCATCTTCAACCACTTTTTTTTGGATTAATTACACATGGATTAATGAAATAGTAGTTTCCTGATTAAATATGAAATCCAGTTAGTTCTGCAACAATGTTGGTACAAGATACGCAAACAAAATACTGCCTATAAACTTTCCAACATTAACCATCATACACAAAACAATACATTTACAACAGTCCATCAACATTACACACATTAGTGCATGTGGTTACTGGTATGCAAGACAGAATGGCCACACCTTACTGCAATTGACAACACACTGACAAGTGACCTTTTTTTGCATGAAAATGCACAGAACAACTGTGGCAGCTCCACTCCCACCAGAAAGTACTGTGTAAAGCACTTGCACATATTTTCAGTATGGTACACTCACCCCATTTTCAGAAGCTGTATTCAAGCGCACTAATTTAGCGTATGTATCAAAAATCTTTGGAAATCCAACTCTCACAAATTAGTTGGATACACTAAGATTTTAGCATGACCCCATTCTTTCAGATTCACCTATTGCTCACATTACAATTCACAGTGTTACAAAGAGAACCACTTTTCCAGCATGACTGCAGAAAAAATGCATGCAAACTATCACATTTACATGCAAATTGCCTGTAAGATGCCCTAATGTACACGAGAAAACCTGGAAACATGAATGTAAGCACATTGGGATCGGTATCCTACTTTCAGAAATTACACCTGGATTCACTGCTCCACAGTCTCATGTTTCTTCCACGAGGCTATCACAAAAATGAAACGTTGGGGAGGGGGGGAAAAAAAAGCTCTGCTTGGGACATAACAAATGTTATTCATTATAAAAGGCACCCGTTTCCTTTGAGTGGTGATACACACGAAAAATATCGAAGCACATGTTCCAAGAGGCAAAAGAGCATGCATCGATCGCCATTAACAGGCAGCCAGTTACTAACAAGTCAGTAGTACACAAGGTTCATGCTCCCACATCAGAGTGGTTAAATATGACATAGTGGTGCAGGCAGGTACACCCCCCATCCCCCCCTCCCTCAAGCTGCTGAGGAGAGAAACAGTATTTACTTTTTCTTGAGTGTGAAGAAGCTACGCCGTTTGGGCTCATCCTTGCGGTCACCAGAAGCAGGCAGCGTCTGGGAGCGTGATGGGCCGGCAGATGCATCACGTTCGCATTGCTGGGACAGGCGAGACACCCAAGTGTTCATCTCATCATCGTCACGTGCCTGGAAGAGGTATTCTGCTCCATTTGACAGCCTGTGTAGAAAAGGAGACAATGAGTAATACGTTGCAAAACAACAGTACAAATTTGTATTTATTTATTTTTAAAGAAGTTGAAGTGTGTATGTGTGCGCGCACGCGCGCCCACACACACACACACACACACACACACACACACACACACACACACACTCTTTCAACATACTGGGAATATGTTTAAAATTTTTTAAATGATACTAATGATAGAGAAATGCACCCCCATCTCCCTGCAGGTGAGCACGTGTGAAAAGATTGGTTTTACTATCCTAAAATGCTGATATTAGCAATTTTCACATTACTTGGGATGTCCCACAGAAATTTTTTAAGAATCTTTATGACTTTACTTTCAATAGCTAATGCTATGCTTTTGAACTACATAACAATTAACGTCCACTAGCATGTACTCTTCTACATAGTCAACATTGTATCTGCAACCACTCTTCCCTGCTTTGTGCTTTCCTATTCATTTCTTGATAATAAAACATTATATTACTTCCAAGGGACAATCTATTATTTTCTTTTGCACCCCCTTGCTTGCCTGACCAACAAATGTTCTTTCCATTATGAATGTTAAAGCTTATCGTGACTAAATAAATGATCAAAAAGTTTTGTTTTTTGGACATCTTCATCACATTTCTGTTCTATCCAGCTGGTTCTCATTAACTTTATTCCAAGCAACATTTCCATCTAGTATAAGCACCATCTGTCAGTCATTGAAGAGAGAGAATCCACCTTTCACAAACATACAGAAGCACCTTGACAAATTGTTTTTCTATTCAATACCAAACAACTCGTTCACTAGTAGTTGTCTTCTTATACTTTGCTGCTGCAATCCTTTTTCTGGTTTCAATGCAACATTTGTTCATGCAGTGTATTTAATGTTCCTAAACAACAACATTATCAACTTTTGCCATTTTATTTCTTTAAATTTTGATGTTAGGTTTTCCTCTAATCTTTGATTTGCTTACTATCACAAATTCATTTCATTCTTTCTTCTTTCTTTTCTTTTCCTTTTTTCCTATTAATTTTAAGTTCAAAATATTTCTGTATTGTTGCAAATTTAGAATGTATACATCACCTGCAATTTTTTTGCAGTGAGAGAGAACTCACTTCATCTAAATTCCAGATGATTTTGTTTTTACAACTTTCATAGATTTTATAACAAAAATGTTAAACAAATATGATGACAATTGTCTTATCTGTTTTCGAATTTAGGTTTCGTATTGCTCTCTATTAACACTATCCTTACACTTCAGTTTTGTATGTGTTTTATCCTTCAAAATTGTGAACAATATATTTCAGGCAATGCAGTCAAATGTCTTTTCTAAATCAATAAAGAATACCTATGTACAATATTAGATTCTTGACACCTCGCAAGCAAGCTCTCAAGTGCTACAATGGTTTCTCTTGTTCCCATTTTTGTCTAAAACCAAATTCATCTTCAAATTATATTCAATTTTCCATTTTACTCTGTTTGGTAATTATGGATGAGAGTATTTTTGCTGCATGTGAAATTAACGTTTTATAATTGTAGGTGTCTCTTGTATCCTGCCTTTTTTTTTATGAATGAGTAGTATCTTGTTTTCTACAAACCCATACAGAAGGTACCAACAATAATAAGAGCATTTTATAATCAGAGAAAGTTCATATAAATGTGTAATAATTGGTTCTATGTTAGTAGGAAAAGTCTAACCCATTCATGTCTTATCAGTTTACAAATAATTCCATGGTACAATAGCCTCGACAGAAAGGGCGGTGGGGGGGCAGGAGAGAGTAGGGAGGATGGGTATGTAGGTTTATATTTAGTAACCATTGTCTACTACAGAATATGAATAATAATAATAATAATAATAATCAAAAATATGTTGCATCCCACAGTCAATTATTTACATACAGCAGGCACTGACAGGAAGAATTGCTACTCACTTCACCCTAAATATGTGCTTTCTTTTTGTGTAATCGGAGGCAACTTGGCAAGCACCTCCACGCAAATCAACTGGGCTTTCTCCCTTGAAGAAGGTGTCGGGTGATGTCTTGTACGTCTTCTGGTCCTTGTAGAACATTAGCAGGTTACCTCTGAGGACTGCATACACCTTGTCCCATGACCTACACACAAACAACAATATAAGCAAAATATCAGATTTAATAGTCAGTCATTTAACGCTTTCAGGCCCTCTGGCTACAATTTTACTGAATGTTCAATCTTTTCATCATGCACAAGTGCTGCCAACTGTTGGGCATCACTATCAAAACATCATCAGGTCAATACAGCAGTGCACAACACTTAGTGACCACCACAATACACAGGTGTGGTTGGTTCACTATATTCCACCGTATAATTAAACACTGTTATTGTTATTTTGCTTGCTACTTCTTGAATTAGCATATTACTATTTATTACAATAGAGAATATCTCATAATTAGTTATTTGAGTCCGTAAAATGTACAAAGTATGTGCTGAAAACAGGCATATATTTATGTATAAATCTTGCATCTAAAATTACTGAAAAATCACCTAAGAGCATTACCACATAAATAAATTTTTCCTTCCTATAAAAAAAAATCTGTTCCTGAAGGGTTAACCTGAGAACAGAAAGTGTCTGGGGACAATAGAATCTGGCAAACTCTCTTTCATAAGCATTGGGAGAGAATGCACACAAAAGTACCAGAACAATCATTAATTTATCTGTTATAATTTATTTATTTAACTTTCATCCATCCCTACCTTAACTCGCTTCCTGCATATGCACTTCAGACACTTCGTAAGAGTATTTACAGAGTAACAACTTCAGTCACTTCTCATCAAGTGACACCTTACAACAGACAAGACACACAAAACTGCATTTTCTTTTATCTCATAGAATAAGTTATCTGTTAAATTAATTGTGAACTGTGTTGCCTCCCACGCGATAGTTGCATTTTAGCATAAGATACTGGAATTGATGGTCGTGTGCATGAGGTGAGCTTGCTCTTGTGTATGAAGGGTGTTTGTTCTCTTTTACTGGTGATGGTTGTGGCCGAAAGCTTTATGTAAGTGTCTTTTACTTGTGCCTGTCTGCAACAGAACTGTAGTTAAAAAATGCCACAAGAAATATTCACTGGAGAAAACTTTAAAATAATGGAAGACAGGATGGCTGTCCACGACTTTATCCCCAGAAAGCAAAATTCCCAGTAGTGTGACACAACTATACATAGCTTTCGGAACCGTGAGCTCTTTCATCGAAGGAGGAGGTCAATTTGGAGAAGGCTGGAAAGAAGGCACAAGCACTCTCATCCTCGAAACAGCTGCCTTCCTCTCAACAAGTGGTCCTTTTCAACCTTTCCTTTTTCCTCCCCATGTAAACAAATGTAAAAGTGAGACCTTCCTGGCTTTCAGAAATAATAGTTACTTCCTTGTGGAGAAAGGAAGGATAGATTTGGGAAAGTCACTCAGACCCCACCTCTAGTGAGGAAAGGAGTACACAAAGATGACAGGGAACACATCACAGAGAGGTCACAATTGGTGCATTAATTCTCTTTCCATTGATTAGCAATCGACTTCGCTTGGCTATCTCCTCACTGCATTTGCTGTCCTTTCTTCCCCATTTATAAATAACTTTTCTTCTTTGGCTACTGGTTTTCTGTATTTAGCTATCTGCTCCCATTTCACAGCAGTCTTATGTGTTTTCAGCCATCTTTATAATTGACAACTATCTCTTTCGTTATTTTCTTAGCATTCTTACTACATCCCATTTGTTCATGTATAGAAACTCTTCACTTTGTCCTAACATTTTCTCATTAAGTGCACCAGTCAAAGTTCTCCCTCACTTTTTCAGGAATTTCATCACCATTCCATAACCCTGTACCTCAATATCGAGTGCTTACTATTGTACGAGGGGACTTCAAAAAGTAAGTTCCATATTATTATGACAGGTCAACTGTGGGTAATTTTTACTGAGTACTGTACTATGCTTCAAAGTGATTCAGATACATGACAATACTTTTGAACACAGTCACAAAGTCCCCATAACAGTCAGAACGTTCTGTCTCTCCTTCCGACTGTCGACGACAGAAATTGACTCCTCGATCGCACAGTCATTTGAAAAATGTCGTGTGAATGCCCTTATCATCGGAAAATCTGTAATGCCTGCAAAATCCGTTCCTCAATTGCCGAGGCACGTGTCAGTGGTCTATGTCGACAGTCTTTCTTACCGAACGGCACCGACCACATCTGTGCGCCTCGGTCAAATTGTCGGTACCATTTCCTACAGCTGTAAACAATGAGTTTGGTCCAAATACCACCAGAATTTCACAATGAGTCTATGTGCAATTTAGACATTTCACTCACAAGAACAATACTTTTCTGAGTACTTCAACTTTGTAATTAATTTTCAGTAGCCACACCATTTCACCTCCCACACTGCGATGCACCTGTTATTTGGTACTGCAGCAGAGCTGCCTGCAGGAAACCCAGCACATTCACTCTCTTCCAACATTGTGCCATTCTTATTATGCAATGGTCTTAGCGTGGGGAAAATATGTGCAATTTCATCTTGATATGGCTTTGTACTACCTGTGACCTGCTCTTTCTGACACCTCCCTGTCCCTCTTTGCCTACCCTCATCCTGACCACAGGTGTGTACCTCCCATCCTTGTTGTACGAGTAGAACTAAAACTAATAATGTTTTCATCATGCATACGTGTCCTGCAAGCTGACTCATTCCACATCATTTCAATAAAAGCATCGTTCAAATTTTTAATCTTTTTTGTCATTATAACTCAAATACTATAAGATGTACATGGAATTTACCACACACATCAATCACAACACAACTCCCAGACTGCCTTCGACAATGGGGCTGCAGCAACTAAAATGTTACAACAGTCAACAACTGTGCAGTTTCGGGGATGACAGTAGTTAACCGTGAACTGCCATAGCAAGCCACTACTGCAAGCAGTTCCAGCAAACAGTGCTTTTTGTGTGTCAATATCATTGATTCAGGCTGCAATGTCAGCACCAGCTGACCTACGAGCTGCTGTGGCTTCTCTTGGCACGCATACTGTTTGTACAGGTTTTTCTTCTTTTAAATGGGTATTTGCTGTACCTGGAATTTTGCCTCATAAAGGTAAGCAATGGTCAGTCATTCCACCTCATTTTAATTTAAATGTACCATTTAATTTATTAAGTGCAGAGTAGACTGAAGATAATCCATTGTGCACCGAAATGCTCCAGAAATAATCAAACTGAGTGTCATGGGCCCTACCTGTTTGATGCTTTCTTTGTGGTATTTTCCCACTCGTGTTTCCTCACAAGGTTGCCCTCCATGTGATCCTCCTCTGCGCCTGGGCTGGGCCGCTCTGTAAAAATGGTCCACACGAGGTAATTAAAGACACTGGACAAGTGCTACAAAACTAACTGGATGCAAGCTTCCAAAAACACTGCTGCTGCAGCACCTCGTGAAACTAGCACAGAGCAGAAAGCTAATAACATTCTACTCACATCATAGTACAGTTGTAATTAGTTATCACAAGATACAAACACAATAAATAAATCTGATTTCAATCTTCTTGCTTTGAGGACTGGCTGGTGCATACCATATCTGTAAAAAAGGACCAAACAAAGAGGCAGTGACGAAAACAAATCAGGACTACAATCAGTGTATTGAGTCTCCCTAACTAGGTGATAGAGCATCTTATTAACCTAATTCTTCATGATAGAGTTTTCTAAGTCACGTACCATTGATCTTTGATACTTAAAGAGTAGAGTACAGATGTGGTGACTGGATGTTTTCATTTGTTAAAAAATCTCTCTCCAAAGTAGCACTCAGATAGTCGATGTTTCAGGACCTATTTAGCATCATTTGCACATGATAGTGATGGAAAAAAATACCTAAAACCATGCACCAGTTCATCAAATGGAAACTTATTCAGGCATAACTAGACACAAGCCTACATCTATCTTCACGAGATTGTGCACACTTCCATACAGAAAAAAAACATCCTTCTTTCTAAAATAATACGTACTACAAAATGCCTCCTGCGGGGCATGTTGACTCAAGTTGTTTTTATTATTCAGTAGCAGCACAAGCAATGATAAATCTAGTGGGACACCTACATATGCTTTGCTTCTTTCATGAAGCAAGACCACAATATTTTCGACAAAACAAGGTAACATTCATTGCAAAGGGAAGAGATGCAGAAATTAACAAAGTACAAAAAGGATCTAAAAGAGGAGAAAGAGCTCCATATTTAGACACGGTAATGTTCTCAAACATCTTTAACGAAGTTGAGAAATGTGCAACTCAGTAAGACAAACAGATACGAAATATATGTGCTGCATACTGTTAAGATACCCATGTAATTCACATGTAACAGGAAATTTGCAAGGATGTCATGCACATTGACAGTTTTACCCGACAATTCAGCAATGGCAGCACTGATTAATTCTGCATTCATCTGAATGAAGGATTTGGAAAGAGGAAGTAGAAAATTGGCCATGGTTTTTGCAAAGGAATTGTCTTAGTATTTTTGCCCTCACAGAATTTCCTTGGTGCAGTTTAATCCCGAAACTATCAACTAAGTACTATGGTATTTACAGAAAACCTTTTTCATGTAGAAAAATGGAAGAGGAAGAAGAAGAAGAAGAAGAAGGGGAGGGGAGGAGCAGCGTGAAGGACGTGAACTACAAGAAAAGAGGCAATCCCACAACTGCTTTCCACATCTACTTATTTGGGATACCTTGTGTGAAGAAAACATTCAACTTCATAACTACATACACTCAGTAGCCCATAAACAACAAACTGCTGCTCTGCTGCCAACTGTTACGAAATTTTCCTTCCTGTACGTAACATTAAAACTCTGCGCAATATTTCAAGTTCCACATTTTAATAATCATTGCACTTTGTGCTCTTCTTCACAAGTCAGTGCGATGCTGATTCCAGAACCATCTCGGCAATTTTATGTGAGTGATCACAGCACATACCTGAAGAGTGAAAAAATTACAAGTAGCACACAAAGATGTATGTAGCTCAGATACATCAAAAAGGAGATACACACGAGCCTGGAAAGGGTGGGAGGGAGCAAAAGTAACAATTTTATTACCTTTTGTTCCACAGTGGAATAATTACTGCAGAAACTACACAAAATACTGTGAGTTTTTGAGCAGCTCATACTTACACAGCAGCCACATTCTCCGGATGAATGATCCTTGTAGTACAAATGCTAGTAACAACACAACATTATCAAGACACTCACATAAGCTACAATGATAAACAAAACAAAAAGCTGGTGTACAAATGGGTACAACAATTGTATCAAATTCTACACTACTAGAGTTATGGCCAAATTAGCAGACATTTTACTTAAGCAGAAAAAAGGGAGAAAAGAAAAAATAGGGTTCAGAATAAATGCAGAGACAAATCTTTTACCTACCATCCTTCTAATCGTGGTGTGGTATTAATGAAGAATATGGAATATTTTCAAAATTTTTATTACGTTGCTCCTGAATGTAAATTAACAGTATCTTTATAGCTCTTATTCAGGGGATGGTGCACACCGATTCTCAGCACCAATGAATTATTTCACAGATTCCAGAAATAATATTTTTTAAACTATGGAATTATATTGTAAACCACAGAGTGCCAGTGATTTCAAGCAGTGTTTTCTTCAACATTGGTCTTTAATGCACACGCCTACAAAGGATTGCGCGCGCGCGCGGGTGGGGTGGGGGGGGAGAGATCAATATTATTTAGAAGGAATCAAAAATATAACCATGCTTCTGATGGCATCCTGTGGCCATTTTTCTATAAAGGCTGTGACAGGCAAAAGATTGAGATGGGAGAAAGTTGAACAGACTGGGGAGAAGTAGGGGACATGATGACAGGGGGAACAGTAATAAAAAGTAACGGGTGGGCGAGGCAGGAGGAAGTCAGCAACAACATCATGCAAAAGGGGTGGGAAGAGTCTTTAGGTGATTGAACAAATCACTGTTTTACTAATTTAAAACGAAATTAACTCTCTTTCGCTTATGTACACATTGTTTCACTGTATTCAGGGTGAGTCAGAAAGGACTTTACAACTTTGGAATGATACAGTAATTTATTGAGAGATCTTACAGCATCGGTAGATGTGACATTTTGTATCAAACAACCTCAAGTTTGATTCACGTAGTGCAGTATCCCATTCCGCAACGAGGAGCACCCAGCATAGTACAACATTAAAATGGCTACCTCCACTAGTGTGGAGCGTGCTCACTGTGCATTTTGGTTTCATGAAATAAACTCTGGCGAATCAAAAGCAGGGCTGTTTGCTACAAAGTGACAACTACCGATTCTGTAATTTATCTCAGTAAATTTCTATAGCATTCCAAAGTTGTCAAGTCCTGTTTGACTCTTCCTGTATAACATTCTCACTGAATAGACTTATTTCACTATGTCACACAAACCTCACCATTGGGTGTTCATGTTGCTTACATAATAATTTCAACACTCACAAATAAGAGCTATAAAGTCCTCAGAATAGGTCACGAATGGGCTTCGATAAAGGCCAGACGAGTGACGAATCCCAGCCTCATCGAATACAATTTGTGTACTTTACCACGGCGTCTCCTCATTCGGTATTCCAACCTACACCAAAGACCTTACCAGCTGCAGCGCGCTCCAATGTGCCCTCGTCGTCACTGTGTGCGCCGGACGTGCCAGCCTTCGGAGACCTGCGCCACGAGCGCAGGCTGCGGAAAGGTGACTTGGAACGCGAGCGGTCTTTCTTCCTGTCCAGGCTGGCTGTGGCGCCCGGGCCGGCCGGCGTCACCGGCGGCGATGTGACGGCCACCGGCTCCTTTGTCGGACGGGGCCGAGGGGTAGCTGTGAGCGGGTCAGGGATCGGGTCAGGGACAACTTACGGGAGCACAAACATGAATGTGTCAGCCAATTGCACATCTGAACTGTCAGCAGAATCGGTTGCGAGATTACGGTGCCGTCGCAGATGTGAGAGAGCTCTCGTGCAGTTTGCGAAGACGAAAGTGATTATAACTTTGTAGGACAATTTTCATACCCAGGACACTCTTCCTTTCCTCTTTTCTTCAATGCCTATCTTAATTTAATACACATAAATATATTAAAGAAGAATGTTGAAAGTACGTTGGGTATATGGGCAACCAATGAAGAAGTACTAAGTCAAATTTAGAAGAACAGACTAAGAAAGGACAGGTTAATAAGTCACGTCCAGAGTCATCACGGAGTTGCCAGTTTAGTAATGTGAGGGGTAGAAAGTGGGAAGGGAGGCCAAGACACAACTGTACTAAGCAGTTTAAGTTGGATTTAGGCTACAGTGCTTCAGCAGAGGTGGAATGATTGCACTGATTAGTCCAACCAACCTTTGAACAGAGGATCAAAAGGACAACTTAAAAAACTCTCAAGCACAAAACAAACTCACTACAAGAATAATTGCCATTGACATTGAAATGCAATGACTTGTTTATTGTGTGCTGTGGTATCATATTTTGACAAAATTCTGGGTGTTCACAAAGAACATTCTTCTGTCATAGAAAAGTAATTATAACAATCTGCAATGTCTGTTTTTGAAATCCACACAAACCCTTTTTCCAATTCTCTGGGAGTTCTAATTATTCTGTTCTTGCACATTTACCATCTCGTGAGGTTTGCTATAAGTAGTGTGGACTCATTCAACAGGAATTCACTCAACGAACACTTGATAGAAAAAAAAATTTTCATTTGGATAAAACTCTCTCAACAATTGCAAAGAAAAGTGTGTTGCATTCTGTAAACTATCCTCAAGTGGATTACCAAGAAACTGAATGAATATGAATCATCAGAAGTCCAGGTTTTCAACCGTAGCTAAGAGGAATTATGTGAAATACATTTGTGTTGACCTGCTGCACACCAAATAGATATTACTCAGGTGGCCACACGGCACCCAACACAAAACAAATTAAGAATAAAGAAATAATCGTCTTTCTAATGCAGCTACTGTTAAGCAATGAAAAGCTTCTGTTAATGTCGAATACAATTTCCCTTTTATTATATGTGATAAGGTACTGAGGAAAAAGAAAGTTCTCGATGTCCCAACTCATTATTTACGTAAAATGTTGCACAAAGCTAAAAATCAGATGCCTGAAAGGCAACCACAAGGGATGTTCACACAGGAACACTGTTCCTGTTTCTGACTCTCTGGTACACAATTTCTGTATGAAAACACGCAACAGACATACGCAACAGAATGAAGGTTCTAGCCGATGCGACTTCCTAATGTACATCACTCACCGCCCATGCCCATTGCTAACTGAGCAATCCTCCGTCCTTCATGTTCTCACATAACGCATTGGCATTTAGTTGGCAAATATGACTTATTTTCAGAACCCTTTATCAGTTATCAAAAGCAACATTCACGTGATACTCAGTACGCCCTTTTCTTGCATAATATACTGTGAACTGTGGGTGAAGGGCAACACACGTTCCAAACTCCTAGATTTCCTGAAAGTGATTGTTACAATGACATTCTGAAGACTGTTAACAAAGGTCCAAGAATACGGACTAGACACTCAGATTAGCAAGTGTTTTAAAGGCTTCTTAAGTAATAGAACTCTGTACACTGTTCTTGGTGGCAAGTATCATCAGAACAAATATATCACCAGGAATGTCACAGTAAAATGTAATAAGACTGCTCCTTTTCTCTATAGATACGAATGATCTGTCAGACACAGTAACACTTTGTCAATGTTTGCTGGAGACACTACAGTATCAGGGAAAGTGTCACAGTTAATGTGATGGCAGAGTTAATGTGATGGCAGGAGGATACAGAATGAACTGGACAGATACTCTATTTGGTGCGATGAATGACAACTTACTCCAAATGTGACAAAATGTAAGGTACTACATATGAATAGGAATACAGTATTAGTGGTGTGCAACTTGACACCATCACATAGACTAAATATCTAGGCATAATGTTGCAAAGTGAGACGAAATTTGATCAGCACGTACGTTCAGCTGTAGGAAAAGCTAAAGGTCAACTTTGGGTTATTGGGACATTTCTAGGATAATGTGTAGTTCATTTATAAAGAATGATCACATACACAACACAACGGAATACAAGTACAACTCATTCTGGAGTACTCCCCAAGTGTTTGGAATGCCCACCAGGTCAGATTAAAAGAAGATATTGAAGCAATTTAAAGGCCTGCTGCTATATTTGTTATCAATAGGTTCGATCAATGTGTGTTATGGAAATTCTCTGTGAACTCAAATGAGAGCTCCTGGAGGGAGGAAGACATTCTTCCCACAAAACACTACTGAGAAAGTTTAGAGAATCATCATTTGAGACAGGTTGCAGAACAATTCTACTGCCATCAACATAGGCTCACAAACACACACACACACACACACACACACACACACACACACGCACACACACGCGCGCACGCACGCACGCACGCACGCACTCACGTGACATGAACAAATTACATGAATGGGAAGGAAATCTATAGATATAATGTGCAGGTACAAACAATGACTATAGTTTTAAAACAAATTGGATGATTTATTCAAGAGAAAGACCTTTACAGATTGAGCAAGTCAATACTGCATTCTGCATTGGTCCACCTCTGGCCCTAATGCCATCAGTTATCCACATTGGCATTGATTTGATAGTTCTTGTAAGTCCTCCTGACAGGTATCGTACAAAATTGTCCAATTGGCACATTAGATGCTCAAAATCCCTAGCTGGTTGGGGGGCTCTGTCCATAATACTCAGAACATTCTGAATTTGGGAGAGATCCAGAGAACTTGCTAGCCAATGTACAGTTTGGCAAGCACAAAGACGAGCAGTAGAAACCCTCACCACCTGTGGGTGGGCATTATCTTGCCGAAATGGAAGCCCACGATCGCTTACCGTGAAAGGCAACAAAACAGAGTAGAATTTTGTCGACATACTACTGCAGATGACAACCAAAGGGGTACTGCTATGAAATGAAACGGCACCCCCGGCCACACTCCCGGCTGTCAGGCTGTACAGCAGGGGACAGTCAGGTTAATATCCCACCACTCTCTCAGGTGTTTCCAGACAGGTCTCTGCCCATCATCGAGGCTCACTTCAAAAAGCGAAAGTCACCGCTGGAGACAGTCGCACTGCAGTCAAACGGGATTTCACACCGAAGGCGTATCTGGAGATGGCCCGGACAGCGGTGCGTTACTAACCCTACTGTCACCGACCATACGGCCCAACAGCTGTGGCCAACAGTCTGGGGTGGCATTTCTTTTACGTACCAGAATGCCTTTAGCTTCGATCAGTGGCACCCTTACGGCATGATACTTCGACGACGTTCTACAACCCATTTTGTTGCCCGTTACAGAAAGCCATCCCAGGCTCACATTTCGGCAAAATAATGCCTGTCTGCACACAAAGAGTGTTTCTGCTGCTCGTATTTGTGCCTGCCAAACACTACCTCACCCAACAAGGTCGTCCGATAACTCCCAAACTGAGAATGTTCTGAGCAGTAGAGACAGGTCCCTCCAACCAGCTCGGGATTTTGACGATCTAATTTGCCCGTCAGGCAGAAATTGGCACCGTATCCCTCAGGAGGATATCTGACAACTAAATCAGTGCCAAGATGAATAGCTGCTTCCATTAGGACCAGAGTGTACGAACTAGGTATTGATATGCTCAATTTGTGAAGCTCTTTTTCTCGCGTAAATCATCCAATTTTAACCATTTGTCTGTCTGTTTGTGCTTGCGGTCAACAAGGCCTTTGTTGGAGGAGGGAGAGGACACACACACACACACACACACACACACACACACACACACACACACACACAACATTCAAGGACGAGATGGGGAGAGGGTAGGTCAGCTAGGCAGTCAGGAGGTTAGACCGGGGAGCGGGCGAGAGAGAGAGAGAGAGAGAGAGAGAGAGAAGGGGGGATTGTTGTTGGAGGGGGGGGGGGGGGGGTGGAAAACAAGAGAAGTAAAAAAAGACTGCTTGTATAGTAGTGGAATAGATGGCTGTGTAGTGCTGGAATGGGAAGGGGCTACACGGGTAACGACAACGACTAAGAGGTAAAAGCCAGCAGTGTTGTGGCAACGTAGGATATATTGCAGGGGAGTTCCCACCCGTGCAAGTCAGAAAAGCTGATGTTGGTGGGAAGGATCCAGATGGCACAGGCTGTGAAGAAGTCATCAAAATGAAGAATGTTGTGTTGGGCGCAGCAACTGGTGTTTCAGCTGTCCCTCGGCCACAGTTTGTCGGTACCCGTTCGTGCAGACAGACAGCTTTTTGGCTGTTGTGCCCACATAGAATGTGGCACAATAGTCGCAGTTTAGCTTGTAGATCACGTGACTGGTTTCACAGGTAGCCTTGCCTTTGGTGCACTGGAGGGAGGATGTATGGGACAGGTCTTGCATATAGGTATATTACAGGGATATGCGTTCGTCACTACAAGTGCAATGGCCGTGGGTGGATAAGGTGTACGGAAGGGATCTCTCGGTATGGAATGGGTGTCAGATGTCGAAGTGAAGGTATTGCTGGTGATTGATAGGTTTGATATGGATGGAGATACTGATGTAGCTATTTTTCAGGTGGAGGTCAACATTGAGGAAGATGGCTTGTTGGGTTGAGTAGGACAAGGTGAAGCAAATGGGGGAGAATGTCTTGAGGTTCTGGAGGAATGTGGATAGGGTTTCCTCACCCTCAATCCAGATCACGAAAAGGTCATAAGTGAATCTGAACTAGGTGAGAGGTTTGGGATTTTGGATGTTTGGGGAGGATTTCTCTAGACTGACCATGAAGAGCTTGGCATAGAGGGAAGCCAAGCAGATGCCCATATCCATATCCTGGGTTGGTTTGTAGATAATGCCTTCAAAGGAGAAGTAATTGTGAGAAGATATAGTTGGTCAAGGTGACTAGGAAGAAATTATAGATTAGAATCCGTTGGGTGCCGGGAAAGGTGATGGTCGATAGCGGTAAGGCCCTGGATGTTAGTTTAGTTAGATGTTGGTTTAATGGGAGGTCGTATCAATAGTGACAAGCGGGACACCATGCGGTAAAGGAATGGGAACTGTGGAGAGACTGGAGTAAATGGCTGGTATCTTCTATATAGAAGGGTAGGCTGTGTGTAACTGGTTGAACGTATTGGTCTATGAAAGTGGAGATTCTCTCACTCGGGGTACAGTAACCAGCCACACTGGGGCGTGCTGAATGGTTGGATTTATGGGCTTCGGGAAGCATGTAGAAGATAGAGATGCAGGGAACGGTAGAGATGCAGGGAACAGTAGAGATGAGGAGAGGTGTGGACTCTAGGGAGAGGTTCTTGGATGGGCCCCAGGATCTGAGGAGAGACTGGAGATCCTGCCGAATCTGGAATGGGTTAGCTGTGGCAGGGTTTGCAGGTGGATGAATCTGACATCTGGCAGAGTCTTCCTGCCTGGTAATCCTTGTGGTTCAAAACAACAGTGGTGGAGTGTTTGTCAGAAGGTAAGATTACAGGGTGAGATCAGTTTTTAGATGGTGGATTATGGTTCTTTCTGCAAATGTAAGGTTAGTTTGCATGTTGAGAGATTTGGGGACTGATAGTGAGGCAAGGTTCAAGGTTAAGATATTCTGGAAAGTCAACAGGGGTGACTTGGGGGCAGTGAAGGTGGATCACTGTTGGGCAGAGGAGCGAACTGAGTCTGGCAAGGTACAATCAGCAACACCTCCACTTTGACAGCTGGCACCCCTTCCATTCCAAGAAATCCCTTCCATACAGCATAGCCACCCGTGGCTGTTGCATCTGTAGTGACAAGCAGTCCCTCTAGAAATATACTGAGGGTCTTACTGAGCTCTTCACAGATCGTAATTACCGTCCCAATCTTGTACAAAAATAGATCGCCCGTGCCGTATCTCTCCAGTCACGCACCACCTCCCAAAGTTCCACCCAACTGAATAACATTCTCCGCTAGGGCTTCAACTACCTCTCGCCGTGCCCTGAAATGAGGAATGTACTACCCACTATCCTTCCCACCCCTCCCACAATGGTATTCAATTGTCCACATTACCTACACAATACCATCATCCATGAATACACAATCCCTGCTCCCAACCCCTCGCCTCGTAGCTTATATCCCTGTAATAGACATAGATGCAACATCTGTCCCATATATAGTCCCACATCCACCTACTCCAGTGCAATCACAAGCATCGCCTACCCCATCAAAGGCAGGACTACCTGTGAAATGAGTCATGTGATCTACAAGTTAAGCTGCAACTACTGTGCTGCATTTTATGTGGGCATGACAACCAAAAAGCTGTCTGCACGAATGACTACCAACAAATTGTGGCCAAGAAACCACTGAACCACCCTGTTACTGAGCACACCACTCAATACAACGTTCTTCATTTCAACAACTGCTTCACAGCCTTTACCATCTGGGTCCTTCCTACCAACACCAGCTTTTCCGAACTGTGCAGATAGGAATTCTCCCTGCAGTATATCCTATGTTCCCTTAACCCTCCTGGCCTCAGCAGCAAGATGGTCACCTGAGTGTACGTGCACGCACGTGTTCGTGTTGTCTATTTCCAGCGAAGGCCTTGTTGACCGAAAGCTCACTTCTTGACGTCCTTCCATTGTGCCTTTCTGCGACTCAGCATCTCTGCTACATGGTGAGTGGCAACTATCCGTTTCATAATACTGTTACATTCCATCCTGGATTTTCCATTACTGATCATATAGTCCATATCCATGGCCCTCATGACCACTACTTAGTGGATTCCAATCACATCAACATCATTCCAAGTACTTCAGAATTAGAAATAGTTATAATTTAGGGAGATTTTTGTGCAGGTTAATGTTATGTGCCTGACAACTTCAAGCAAGTGTAACAGGACAGTGAGGGCACACATCAGAGATACATATTGAAGAACAGAGGAAAACAAGTTTTTGCCTGAGTATTAAAAAGGACACAGTTTGAAGTTTTCTTCCTTTTATTATTAAACTAACTGCAGAAACTTGTAAAACTGGTAAATGGTGATTCCATGTTACTGGAAGTAACTATATGGCAACTACAAGTGAACATAATAAATTACACTAATACTAAGTCGTTATTAACTGCAGCATGCAACTTCTTCACTCTCCTGACAGAGATGTGTAAATTGGCCAAGACACAAGAATAAAAATGCAGACACTCACACACATGCACGAAACCCTTGCCTGATTGCATTGGAACAGTGCCAGAGCTCATCACTTCCAAACTAGATAAAAACCAAGAATGGTTGGGTTGTCAACTGCCATTTACGTGCAAAATCATGTTATATGCCAGCAGCTGGACAACTTTCATTACTGAACTGGCACTGATCTCAGCATAATCAATGAAGAGGGAACACTACAAAAATTTAGCAGTTGCACACAAAATACAAGAAAAGACAACCATCCAAAAGCAAGCGAAAGCATAAAATAGGAGTTCATTCCTACAGTGCACATGCAACAATTGTTGGGAACATTTACAGCATTAGCCTGATATCACTATACTGGTGAAAGCATTACATACAGGAATTATTCTGCAAATGTTCCCAAGATATGATTGCTACTTACCTGTAAAGATGGCGCCTTCCTCCAATTGAAAGATGCATGCCTTTCAAAATTAGAATTCCATGCTATTCACAATGCAATGTGGCATTCTCTCTAAGGCTACTTGTTCCTTATAAACAAGAGCATGAAAAATACAGAATTTTCAGAAAATGGGCAAGTGTAACATAGTTGTCACAATGCATGACAGCTAATAATATGTTAAGACCACTATCTCACACAAGCAATATTTTACCATCTTTAGGCTTGGAAATCAAAAGCTAACATTAATATTAACAAGAATTTAAATGATTACCCGTCAATACATGCTTGTCATTGAGTGTGACACTTTTGAAGTAGTGATTCAGCTTTTAATGTGATCTATAAGAAGGACTGCTACTACTGTAGACATTGTCTTATTTGTTTTACCGGCCTCTCTTCTGCAAACACAGTTTTATAAATAATATGGGAGTCAGTATTTTATGACTGAAATAAAGGACTATTTGGGCTTTTATTTAAAACTGTTTCAATGCTCACTGAAATAATTTTTATTATGCTACCAAATGATTTTTTTGTGATCATAGACAGTTCTCATGTTTAAAACTACTTTCATTGCCCAATTCCCCCCCACCCCCAACCCTTTCTTCTATATTATTTCTATGCATCCTTGGCGCCCCTCAACCAACACACAGGTTTATTGTAAAAGCTAAATTGTGAATAATGAAAGTAATTTTAAACAGGGGACCTGTTTATGATCTTGCTAAGCCCATTTGTAGGCAAACCACAATTGTTACAACGACCACTGAAGGTACTTAAAATAAAAGATGCCTATTCCAAAGAAGACTATTACATGAAAAAAAATGATGGAATAGCTCCTATAGTGCTTGTTCCTGATGTGTTCAGCTGCACAACTTTCCCACCCACCACTTTTTTTGTACAGGTGTCACATATTTACCTTTCAACTGTGTATAAATTTCAGAGTGAGTACAGAATAGACTGATCAAATAAAACGCAATTTATAGTACCACCCAACTGTCCACAAGGATGCACGGCCACTGGCAAACTGTGGCCGAGAGCAAAGTCCACTACCCTCTGGCACACCACGCAGCTGAACATAATGTGCTCTATTTCAATGGCTGCTTCACTAACCGATCCATTTGGATCCTCCCCTCCACTGCCAGCTTTTTTGAACTGCACAGATGGGAGTTATCTTTACAATACATTCTCCACTCTCAAAATTATCCCGGCCTCAAACTGCGGTAACATACTGTCCCCTCACTGTCCACGTAACAGTCTCCACCCTCTCTGCACCATCACCCCCTTCCTATTATCATCTCCCACCTTCCATTTGCCACCCTCTGCCAACTCATCCACCCACATTTCCCCAGTCTTCTCCTTTCTCACTCCGTTGTCACGACCTCCCTGCTCCACAGCCTCCTAACACTACACCTGTTGGCAGTCTAGTCCCTGCACGTTCTGCCAGACAACAGAGCACTTCTCTCCCCTCACTCTTACACTGCTATCCCTTTTCCTTCCCCGTCCTCTCCCTTCCATTCCATGTGACAGCTGCACTCTGGTCAACACTGCCAGAGATGGTGATACAAGAGGTGTTTGAAAAGTCCGTGCAAAAATAAGAACTACTTACATGTTTGGGGTAAACCTTTTTTATTTTTCAACTGTCTCCTTTTAGACTTACACACTTTGTCCAACACTGTTCTAATTTGTTGATCCCTTCCGAATAATAGGAATTGTCCAAGTCTGTAAAATAGCTATTAGTTGTTGCAATTAACTCCTCGTTTGAATAAAATCTTTGTCCCGCCAGCCATTTCTTCAACTTGGGGAACAAATAGTAGTCTGAGGGAACCAAGTCTGGAGAATAGGGGACATGTGAAATGAGTTGGAATACTATTTCCATTAATTTTGCGACCACAACTGCTGAGGAGTGTGCTGGTGCAATGTCATGATAGAAAAGGACTTTTTTGCAGTCCCAATTGCCAGCAGTTTTCTTCCAGCTCGGTTTTCAAAAGGTCCAATAACAGTAAATAATATGCACCTGTAATAGTTTTACCCTTTTTCAGATAGTCAATGAGGATTATCCCTTTTGAATCCCAAAAGACAGTCGCCATAACCTTTCCTGCTGAAGGAATGGTCTTCGCCTTTTTGGTGCAGATTCTCCCTTGGTAAACCATTGTTTAGATTGTTGTTTGGTCTCAGGATTATAGTAATGTATCCATGTTTCATCCACAGTGACAAAACGGATTCTTCCTGAACAGCTGCAAACCATCCTTGCAACATTTCACACAATTCCATTTTTGGTCAAGCAGGGCAATCGCGGAACCCATCTTGTGGATAGCTTTCTCATGTCCAAATGTTTATGCAAAATATTATGTACCTGTTCATTCGAGGTGCTCACAGCACTAGCAATCTCGCACACCTTAACTCTTCTGTCATCCACCACCATATCATGGATTTTATCAATGATTTCTGGAGTCGTAACCTCCACAGTGTGTCCAGAACGTTCAGCATCACTTGTGCCCATATGGCCACTCCGAAAATTTTGAAACCACTTATAAACTGATCTAATCGAAGGTGCAGAGTCACCATTATGTTTATCAAGCTTCTCTTTAGTCTCCTCAAGCATTTCGCCTTTCATAAAGTAATGTTTAATCATCACAAGAAATTCTTTTTCGTCCATTGTTGACAATGACTTGACTTCCTTGATTCATACGAATGCCAAACACAAAGAAATAGACGAATATGGCTGAAACTTGGTGTGCATTCTTTCCAAAGATGCTACTAACTAAACATGACCTCAATACGCACAGGTGGTGCCATCTCTTGGACTTTGCATGGACTTTTCAAACGCCCCTCGTAATGTAAGCGTGAGGTGTGCTTTCTTGTGTGAATGAATGTGTGTGTGCGCACGCTTTTTCTCTCCTTTTCTGACGAAGGCTGTGGACAAAAGTTTGTGTGCAAGTATCTTTTAACTGTGCCTGTCTGCAACTTAATGTACCATCTTGTTAAAAAGCCCTAAAATATATTTCAGTACATGTACAAATAAACAGGAGTTACTGAAATCATATTTTGTGTGAGAAAATTTTCAGTTAATGATTTCAAAATGTTTCATCAACATGTCCATCACTGCATACAGCTTACAGGATGACGCTTCCACATTAAGTGCATCCAACAGTATCCAATATCCTCAGAAATGAATCTTGACTAGTCTAGAAACATTATACATTTTTGACAAATGTAGTGATGTTCAAGCAATTAAGTGATCCGCTTCTACTGTAACAGTGTGACACTTTACGTTTTGACGGATGTATTTTTGTCAGCAGCATTTTCTTACGGTTATAGAGTGGACGGAATGAACAAGCAATGAATTTAACCAATTAACAAAGTAAATAAAGTCCAGATTAGACAGCTAAAAGGTTAACCGGTCACAAATTACATCGACACACAACGACAGACATACATGGTAGCAACTATGGGAATGCGATGTCAGGAAGTGCACACATTTAGTACTGGCAGTACCAGATACTTTCTATTTCATTGACATGGACCACTGTTTCAATATCCCACTTATTTAATTTTTTCTCAAAACAGCGTTAGTTTTAAATTGGAGAGATCAGTTTCTGGTTGCATTACTCTGGCCTAAAATGCATCACTGACGAACATCGTAACTACAATAGTGTCAAAGCTTACTAACATTAAAGCTTCTGTTGTGTACTGTAAACACTTTAATGAGTAACCTTACAGCGTTAGGCTCTTGCACTACCTGACTAGAACTACCTCTAGGTAACACTTCCTAGTGCTTCCACATATCAAACCATTTCTGATTATGTAGCTTTAAAGCCTGTATCAACTTATAATAACTGAACATTTTTTACAAACAACATAGGATTCATGAAACATCCGAGATGTGCAAGCTCCTCTTACGTATCAGAGTAGCCTGGTTCTGCTTTACAGTTTTAATTAAGTCTTGAAACCTACATGTCAGATACTGTCTACTAGTCTTAATCACAAATCTTCAAGCAAAATATTAACGTATGTTGCAGGTTATGTAGTAGTCGTTCTGCCACACTTCTGTAACAATAACATTAAACCCAATTCTTTTGCCATCACAAGTCTGTGAGTGCAAGTGAGCAGTATGCCATCACTGGCATAAGACATCACCTTGTGACATAAATCGCTATACTGCTCCTGCCGATCCGCCACACACTTTTAGCTTAGTTTGTTCCTCTTTCCATGGTTACCAGTTTCACACACCAAAGATTATGTACCAAATTAGACCTCCCTCTCTTCCCAATAACTGAGGAAACTGAGTATCAAAAAAACATATTCCGATCAATTTTATTATCTTTTTTTATGGTAAGGAATTTCACGCATTGCACAAGTGCAAATGACACTGATAATGCTATTTACAAAAGCTGTGAAGCTTAAAGGAAATATTTTGTGTGTGTGTGTGTGTGTGTGTGTGTGTGTGTGTGTGTGTGTGTGTGTGTGTGTGTGTATATTACCCCTTTAGTTTCTTGTGAAAACTTGTGGTTATTCCTTCAGTTGACACTATGGAGACCAAGTCCGAGCACAGCTTGGGTGGCAACTTTGTGTTAAAACAACCATGCCCGAGTATATGTAAGGCCATGATTTTCCCAATGCGGAAACCACTTATCACTTGAAAAATGGACTCATTTTGTATGAGGACAATGTACGGGTATCTAGCAATCTACCCCTTGGCTGGTGCTGCCTTCTGTTGTAAATTTCTAGAATAAAAAAAAAAAACATTAGCAAACTTAACACTTGCTGTCATGAATGGCTGAGTCAATATAATTTCAGCAACGTAATTTTGTACATGTGCTCTTTAGGTTTTGCATTTTGCTATAATTCTGCAACAAATATGACATGTTTGTTGAGTGAACAAAAAACTTTGGAAGCTCAATAGGAAGAAATTGCTCAACAACTCACGTTACACTTCTTTCTTGGAAGTAAAATCGTACTTTCTGTCATAATTACTACAAAATATGTAATCTACCAGAGAATTAAAATAAATATGAAAAATAAATCTATAAGTCTGGCCCTTTTCTAGTTGTACTATTCCTGAAGACACATTGATAGTATATGTGCCAGTAACGCTTTAAATAACGGCATAAATGACCGGTTTTCTATGCCCAATATTCTTCTAAGTGGCCAGCCTCCAAAGTGTTAATTATTATAATTACTATTAAAACAGAAATCATCTCATTTTAATGGCCTTGACACAAATCAAGTGCCATTAATTGGATATGAAATGCCACAGCAACATTGTAACAAACATACGTGGTTCTACAATAGATTCATAATCCTATATTACTTTTATAGTAGATGAAATGCGTGTTTTACTGCTGCCTAATTACCTTTAAGGCCTGCAACTGTATTATTAATGATAAAAAATAAGGAAATTACTGCACCAGTTACATTATTACTGAAAAACACAAAGTGTGTAAGGCATTTATTAAAACAGTCAAGTGCTGTAGTTGAAAGCCATGCTTACACAACTACAACACATAGCAGTGTAATTCCGATTGATGATCTCCAAGTGTGAATAATACAGAAAAAAGAGAAAAAACTTGGGGATGGGAGCAGGGAGGGGAGTGGAGGGGGAGGTGGATGGGAAGAGAGGGATTCTTTAACCATGTGACAGAAGGTGTAAGAAATGCTGTACGTTGAATAACAGGCATGAAAAATGAGTAAAACCAAACTGTATTTAAGAAGAGTGTTATAGAAGGATTACCACTGTTGTTCAGTTCTAATGTTGAAGTAATGATCCAAATTTCAGTCCTATGCTACACATGCAGCTTAAATTAATACCAGCTCTAAAGTTCATAGCTGATTTGGTCCTCCCAGCCAAAAATACTAACAATTCAGAAAAAAAAAATTGTTGAATGAAGTTCACAGATTCCTTGGAACAGAATTTTTGCCATTTTAAGACATAGTGCTCTCTGTTATTAGCAAATCCAAAAATTCTGTAAATTAAAAGTAGAGGTGTGTGATCTTAGGCTTCCTCAGAGTGTTGCCACCTTTAACTGCGTCATACAGACGGTGAGAATATTTTGGCACACTGACTCATTGCCACCCTCACAAGTGGTGCTGAAGGTGGCCGATAGCAACAAGCCAGCCTGCCAAAACCCTGCATCATCTACAAGCAGCCACATGGCTGAACACCTGAAAGCAATCCAAACTTGTGAGAGAGATTTACCTAATCTTGTGTGTTTACACAACAAGTTGTGCAATAAATTTCTTTACAGTCGCGGCTTTCATAGTTACAGTGTTCTGTGTAAGTCAACACAGTGCGACTTTGTGGCCACAAACGTCTCTTCTATGCACTACAGAGGATAGTACATGTACGTGCCTTGTGTTGTGGCTTTTTTTTCTCCTGTATGTTGCCCTGATGTTACAATATAGTTTCCTGAAACATTCATTCTTCAGCTGCAAACTTACTTCAAGGGTGTATTACTTTCATGAGGAAGAGGAAAATTATGCAAGTTTTAAACTGTGCTTTACATAGCACTATCAAATTTGTTGTTATTTCAGGTGATAGCAATTTTTCTCCTAAATTTGATGAAAATATCAAAATTCTAGTGACGAAAATAGCCTGTAAAGTGCATCAAAATCATCTTATATATTCTGAACATGTGCATATTCAATGCTTATATTGTGCACCACAAACTCACAGGCCAATAAAAGAAAATGTTCTCAGAATTTTGTGTGAACATGGCACAATTACTGCAATCAGTGCAGTTTCTGTTAGATACTAACAAGTTGATGACATTCGTTTGTCTCTATTCTTTTGTGTTTGCAACCAAAAAGCTGGCCTCATTTCCTTAAGAATATCCCATCAGATGAAAGGTAGAAGAATCCAACAAAACATTCCTCAGTGTGCTACACCAGAGAAAGCCAAAGAGAAACTGGCAGACAAAGCTGTGTTCCTCCACATCTACCCATATGTTTTGAAATATACCACAACAAGATATTGTTCTGAACCTACAGAGACAGTAAACCTATAACTTCTAGTATACTTGTACCAAATTTCAATGACTAATACTGAATATCTGATTTGTTAGTGTATTTCTGTACTCTTAGGGTAACTGCACAGCAATTGAACCTGGCATGAAAGAGTTAACTAGAAAAAAAGGCACAACTGTAACCAACCTAAACATCTGTGTGAACTAGAGCACTGCATTTGCACGAGTGATCTTTTTCCCCACCACTCCCCTTTTTATGCACCTTAACCTCACTCACCTTCATGTGCCACATGACAGGGAAAAGGATAAGGAAATATGGCAGGTTGCTATATCACAGTGTGTCACAAGATGTAGTGCTCAGTGAAGAAAGGCCATTGCCCCTACACTGATTCTGCAACTTCACAACATGTGAGCGAGCGACTGTGACTCTGTGAGATCCGTGTGGCCACATACACGGCTCACGAGGCCGTGTTATTAGGTGAGATAGTACATGTCACTTTCAGTAACTTCTGCCAAACTTACAGTTTATCGTATATCAGACCACAGTTTGATTTGGCATTTCACCTGAACCCCACGACTTTGGATTTGTAGTCTGGCACCTACACACTGAGCCACAATACACACCTACTTTAACTGGTGCAGTTATTTTCCTTCTGATGCAATAGAAGGAATTCTGACCAACAACATCTACCACTGAGTGCATTTGGGTTCCAACCCACAATGGATAAAGCACTATAAAACTTATTTTTAAAGTAAGACTCTCAACAGCTGTTATAATTTTTCAAACAACTAGCCGCCAGAATTTGTGCACCTAAAAGTAGAAATTTCAAAGACGTAGCTACAAAGCTGCACAGGAGGTGACAGAATCTACCACCTGCATACGACGTGAAAGGCAGGTGCCAACTTACTTGTCGGGGGTGCGGTTCGCACCGGAGACGCTGGCGGAGGCGAGGGCACGAGGACCGGAGCTGTGGGCACTGCCGGGTCCGGCACGGGGGTGGGCGGCCGGCCCGACTCCGAGTAGCCCGCTCCCGCTCCCATTCCCGTGTCCACTTCATGCACTGCTCCAAGGTGGGAGGACGCAAAGTCATGCATCATGCAGGAGGCACAAGCTACACCATCCAGCTGTTATTGGCCTATTGGCTCCCTATACTTTTCAAATTTACTTTCAAGTTCAAAGCACAAACCTATTTTTAATACATTACACACCGTGATTTTTTTTTAACCACAAGACCATTTCTCTAAGAACATTTCATCTGCACTCACGATCTACGTACTGTTTAGTTTATTTTGTTGTACTTCTTCTCCTTCATTTTCTTATACTTCTGCAAGCTTTACAGTGTGTACTTTCTGATTGGCGTATTAAACACACCACAGACTGTGCACCAATTTTCCTCCGAGTTACCTTGGACTGTACAATTCTGCTTCTTCAGTAAACCTACATATTTATAAACAACTCAATAACAGCTGGATGCATTCCAAAATAATTTCTTCATTACATTACGTGAGCATATGCGATCTGTGCAATTTTCTCACCACTATCGATAATTCACAATCCATATAAACAACACACTACAAGTGTTAGAAAAGCAGTTAACTTCTACAACATGCAAAGCAACAATTACTCTCTTTATCTGGAACAAGAACAACAACATGCAGTCGCAAGCAAAATGTAAGTTTTGGTAATAGCTTATTGGAAGTATTACCAACACTATACACACAGCCACAATTAAAATCCAAGAAGCTAACACAGTAAAACAAAAAAAGGGGGCTACTGAAGAGAGTACACAGAAGAACAGATTTTGATTATATACATTGGTCCTACTTGAAGGAGCCCTCACTGAGAGGGAGTTACTGTATGTGGAAAGTGGCCATGGATGTACATTTTATTCAATTGCAATACTGTGAAATCATTTAGACTAGTCATATTGCCCTAGACAAACACAGACGACAAAGTATTCAACTGACACTATGCAACATATTCAAGTCTTTTGTGGACTCTGTAATTAGTCAAAGCCAATAATGATACTGACTACATCTACATACACATTCTGCAACACAAAGTATGGTGTAGGATGGCTTCTAGCACTACTAGCCATTTCCTTTCCTGTTCCATACACAAACAAAGCAAGGGGAAAATGACTATCCATAAGCCTCCATAATAGCCCTAATTTCTCTCATCTTATCTCTGAGATCCTTACACAGAATGTACTTTGGCTACAGTAGAATCATTCTACAGTCAGCTGGTAAAGCCAGTTCTCTCAATAGTGTCTTGCAAAAAGAATGCTGTTTTCCCTTCAGGGATTCCCATTTGAGTTCAAGAAACATTTGCGAACCTACTGGTAACAAATGTAGCAGCTTGTCTCCGAACTGCTTCAATATTTTCCTTTAATCTGATCTGGTGGTGATATCAAACACTGTAGCAGTACTCAAGAATCAGTCACATTAATGTTATACATATGGTCCTTTATAGGTGAGGTTCACTTTTCTATAATTCTCCCACAAAACGAAAGTCTAACATTCATCTTTTCTACTGCTGTCCTTGTGTGCTAGTTCCATTCTGTATTGCTTTGCAACGTTAAGCATATACATTTAACCGACATGACTGAGTCCAGCAGCAAACCACGAATACTGTATTCAAACATTATAGAATTGTTTTCCCTACTCGTCACATTCTTTTATGTTTCTCTACATTTAGAGCAAGCTGCCATTAATAACACTAAATAGAAATTATGTACAAATTATCCTGAATCCTCCCACAGTCGATCATCAATGGTACTTTTGCTTATATTACAGTGTCACTGGCAAACAATCACCTATTGCCATTTACCCTATCCGCCACATCATGTAGGTACAGTATATAGGTAACTAGAGCAGTCTTTAACATTTCCCTGGGGCACGCGTCACGATACCCTTGTCTCTGACGAACACTCGCCATCAATGACAATGTACTGGGTTCTATTGCTTAAGAAGTCTTCAAGCCAAACACATTTCTTCTTCTTCTTCTTCTTCTTCTTCTTAAATTCTCTTATGCTTTCAGATGTTGAGCTAACCCCACTCTACCCATTTCTTCCATTCCACTCTATTCTTGCACAACTACCAGTTCTCAGGTTGCAGGTTGCAGTGGATTCCCACTGGGTGAGGGGGTCACCATGTACCTACGCTAATACCATTGGCCTATTTGGGAATCCATTCCATGTGCCCAGACTTCCATTAACAGTCTGCACTGAGGTATTGTGTCAAATGTTTCTGGAAATCTAGAGATACATAATCTGCTTGCTGCTCTTTATCTACAGTTCACAGGATACCACACGTGGAAAGGGCAAGTTGAGTGTCACACAAGCAATGCTTTCTAAATCTGTGTCCATTTGTGGACAGAAGCTTTTTTTAATCTCAAGGAAATTTATTATATTTGGACATGGAATATCTTCAATACTTCTGCAGGAAACAGATGTTAAGAATATTGGTCTGTAATTTTGTGGGTCTTTTTTTATCCTTTTTATATACGGCAGCCACCTATGCTTATTTTCAGTCAACACTGATCTTTGCACTGCTCTCTGTATGACCTGAGGATAAAATATGAAATAAAAAGAAATGGCTTCACATTATGAACTACTACTGTTTTGCGGCAACTTAAACATTAATTTTAGTAGTTTCTGTTCACATACAATTTATTAGAGTAGGAATTGCCTAACGGGGTAATTTAATTCCCATTAAATGTCTTATGGATAATCTGGCGGAGTTGAAGACTAAATCAAAGAACTTTTTCTGCTGCACAGCTTATTCTACTGAATAGAATATTCTCAGTAGACCTGAAAATTCATGTTTCAGATTATTTTATGGTTCACATTAAACAATAAAATTTAATAATGCATACTCATTTCATTATACTGCACTTAAAATTTACATCCATGACTTATTTCCACATCTCAGGTTCTCCTCTCCATGGGATCTGTGACCCACTCAGAAACAGAGGCATTGCAATACGGCTTAATTCTTTTCACAGAGATGAAAATATTAGTGTGGCAAACAATACCACTAACAGCTTACCTGCACCAAGAGCTGAACTACAGGAAACAAATAGATTTCATGCATCGAAAGGATAAGACGAAAAAACAAACGAGACAACTTACCTGCCATTTCGTTACAACACTCAAGTTCAAATGGCTCATTAGTTTAGTATCGCACCTGCACCAGTGACGTTAAACTATGTGCATACAGCAGTGAGGGATCCCTTCATCCAATATACCTGTGCCAGTCACATTGTCAACATTTCAAGTCAAGAGCAAAAACATTATGCAAGATGTGGCAAATGAGTTTGGGAAAGCATAATTTCTATACTGTGCATATTTAAATGGAAGATACAAAATTATTCCGAGATCTTTTGAACTAGGACAGCACTCCACTTTCTAAATAGAGTGGCTGCCATTTGTGAAGTAAAACTGCTGGATCTATAAAGTATTCCATCTGCCTTCAAGTGTGTACATATTCATATCACGAAAGAAATCTCAAGATGTGTTTGTCACACAGACTTCGCCCACAGTGATAAATTTTACCCATTCCCAATCTCACGCCCGCCACATCTCTATCAGATTTACATCCACTATAAAACAAGCAGAACAGTGATAGATTGTGAGGCTCCATTACCAAGTGCTCAATTGTGTGCTCCGTGAAGAACATTCAGAAACACTTTCACCACAACTCCAACAGCCTGAAATCAATTAACTCTAAATCCTTCTCTGTAAACACAGTGCCATCAACACTTCACCAGGAGTTACATTTAACTAACTAAAAAGACATGGGACACACAGTACATACTTAAACAGCAGGAGAAGCAGCAGGCTTTTATTTTTATATAACTTAGGTCATATATGTTAGGATGTTAAATATAGCATGTTTAAAAAGCTGCATTTTATGTTTGAAGTCAAGGAAAGAGAGTTTAATTCAATTTTCATTTTAGTGGCGATATCCTGAGGCTCCTAGTGGCCAGCAGCTTCGCCTGTAACTAAGCAGTTTGTGAGTTGTAGCATTAAATTGTGTGATTCCTATGTGCCACCACACAATTCATAGTTAAAAAAATCCACTAGCAGTGCCATTCCGCTGCCTAGAAGAAAGAAGGATAAAAACACCACACCCATAACAGGCCTTATCCACTGAAATCAAGCCAGGAAACAAATGCAAAGACCGCCAGTTCAGAAGTAAGTTGTATACAAGTTAATGCAAAGGCTCTATTGTACCAAACACATTTATATATAATAAACAACACAAATAATCATACAAAACATTCACAAAAAACCTAACATAATGTACACATGAACACTAAATAAATAATATCTTAAACATGGAAACACACACACACACACACACACACACACACACACACACACACACTACTGCTACTACACAGAATGTGTTCATAAAAATGCAGTTTGATATTAAACATGTACTAAAATGCACAATACCCATTTACACCAATAACACAGAGCATTTTTATTGCATTTCTGTACCAGGATTAATTATTGCACTTCTTTAAACTTTCAGTCATGAACAGTTACTATTCCCATGACTTTTTTTCAGCTGTTCAGTTTATTCCAGCAACAGTGCAGCTTCTTCATACAATTTTATCACACCATTAATTCATGTTAAAGTCAAGTACAATCAAATACGAGACTATATGGTACTTTATGATGAGATCATAGTCTTGAAATTAATGTTTGACTTGGACACCAAAATAAATTGTGTGATGATGCTGCTGCTTGGAGAAACCAACAGTTACTGAAACAAAGGTTTCAATCTGTGTCAGGGGAGAACCAACATTTTATCGCAAGGCAGGGAAGATGTATCACAACACTTCAAAGAGGTTATATCAGAGTGAAAAAGTCTCTTGACAGTGAAAAAGTCTCTTGACAGTGAAAATCTCACCAATTACAATTCACAAGCTTAAGAAATCCAAGGACAGATGCCTGAAGGGGAAAAAAAGTAAACTGGGTAATTTTACACATGCTATCACGTGCAATTGACAAAATAACATGCTAGGTGAACTTACACAATAAAGAAGAGCTGTCCACAGTCAACAGAGTGATTAATTAAATAAATAGATCTTAGAATCATATTCCTTGAGACATTTAAGTCTCTTCATTATCTACGATAATAATCGAAGCAGAAGACATGAATTAAAATATGTACTGTGGCCGAGACTCGACCCCCAGGTCGTCTTGCTTGTTAGGCAGAAATGCTAACTATTTACACTACCACTGCACAAACTACCCAAGTTGACCATTGTGCTGTGGTAGTGTAAATGGTTAGCATTTCTACCTAGCAATCAAGACAACCTGGGTTCAAGTCCTGGCTGCAGCACAAATTTTTGTTCATGTCTTCTGCTTCGATCATTATTGTAATTAAACAAATGACTAATAAATATCTTAGCAAGAATATTCTCTTTTTATGAACACCTTATGTCTCAAAATGGATTAAGACAAAAATGAAGGTACGTTCGCTACGCAACTCACTCACAGCACAAAAAATGAGTATACTTATGTAAAATTATATCAGCACACCGACTGTTTCTAAAGTAAAATAGCTGCAATCACAAAGATCTAGCCAGCTAGCAGACAAGAGTTTATATAAAATAGTTCCCATTGGTTTTATAGTTACAGTAAAAGGCATTTTCATTCAGTGCAACTTCTTCTTGCTCTGAGTGTTCTGTAGAAAGTCTAAAATGAATCCTGAGAAAATATGATAACCATTTTCAACTGTCTATCATAAATAACATTTTTATCATTTTCATTTCAGGATGCTGTAATAATAATGTAACATGAGCAAACGAACTGAGGGTCATATTTTATAATTCTTGTATTGAATCAACACCAAATAATTTTTTAATGTGCATTATTTTACTGCTGATCTGGTATATTTTTCTGAGGTAAAAAATAGAGATCACAGATATGTGTAGCTGAAAATGATTACTGTTAACTCATTAATTTTGAATAATGTGTCTCATGAAAAGCAGATTTCTTTGTAACATTAAGAACAAAGCAAGTCAATGCGCACATGATGAACATCATCTTTAAGTCAAAACTGCTGGGAAGAAAATAAGATTTTTTTTTTAGCATTTAGCAAATTATTACTAAAAACATAATATACAGGACTTCTTAACAAGTTTAATGCCTTCTGGAATGATGTTACTTTACTTTTCCAACTCTTCTCTTGTTATTCATTTACTATTTCAGTAAGCAGTTTAATTAGTAGACCTCTGGATGAAAGATTGCTGAACAGTGAAGTATTAAAGGTACAAATCAATCACGATTGGATGGGATTCTAATGAGGAAAATTATATGAACATTCAAATCAGTTTGCATAGAAGATGAGAGAGAATGGGACATAGAACTGATGACGAGTTACTCTGTGAAAACTTTCATTCCAGAATTAGCAGTCTTATCTTGCCCTCTGCCCTGTGATGAATCAATCATTTGACATTTGTTCAGTTTCCTTGGTTTATTATAGATCTTTGTAACAATACAAGCACTAAGCAGTGCTTTTGCAAAATAATGACCACCACAAAAAGACAATTTAGTACCTGCATATCCTCGAAACTTTCTAAATCAAGGTATCATTTTTGTTTTAGCCAAATATGACCATTCTTTTTTTCCAGTGTGTCAAAATGACAAATACCTACTGATGTTGCACAAATTCCCTGTTACAGTCACTGTAACTTAAGCTATCAACAACTAGAAAACCTTCAGTGAGAAATTCAGTAAAAATGTTATGCTTTGTCAATTAAATTTCATATGCCACAATAATGTTCTCTCACTAATTATATTAACAATTTTTTGCCAATAGATATTAAACATCAAAGACGTTGCCACATATGAAAATCTTAGATATCATCTAAAGTAGTTGTCTACCTACTGAGAAACATACAATACCATAATGAGTACATCACTCAAAGCCTATAAATTCACAACTGGTGGCTACGCAAATGTTTGCATCAATGTGAAATGCCATTAATGTTAACTAAACCCAATGTACCATTTGCCACTGGGGCATTAAATTTAACACAGACTGCAGTTATCTTCAATTAGTAACAAACTTTCAGTATTTTTTAGAATCCTGAGCCAACTGTAAACAGGCGAGGTATAGTATTTGTAACAGTACTGTGAGGCTTGTTCCATAAATACAGGCTTTTCTCAAAAGTACTGGAAATGCAATCACAGGCTACGATTTATCAACCATTTCTTACAGAATTCAGTATTCTCAACTGCTACCGCATGCTACGTTTTTCTGGACTAGCGTCTCAAATACAGTTATAGTTCTTGACACCTCTGAAAAAAATTAAAGGTAGCAGAAATTTGACAGCAATGTTATGTAATGAAGTGTTACACTCTGTTAATAAAGACTACATCAAGAATACATGAAGATCTGTGCCATGTCTATACCTGTCTCTGTCCAATTGTATAAGATCTTTTTAACATTGAATACATCAATGTCAGCTTCATGGAAAGGACAGAATTTCCTCCTGGTGTTTCCTACATTGCATTGAATACATCAATGTCAGCTTCATGGAAAGGACAGAATTTCCTCCTGGTGTTTCCTACATTGCTGTCAATACTAAGGATGTGATCATGTGCACACTCACGTAATCATCGAGTCAAGAGGGAGAGGGTGCGAGAAGAATGTAAGCTTTTGCATACAGTATTCTTACAAATTAAGTTTTGTCCCACAACGTATTATCAGACAAGCCACGCAGATAGCTGCACACATTAGTATGCTGCTTCCGGGATTTGGAGATGTGCGTCAACCTCAAATTACATTCACCTGGTGTGTTCACGATGAGAACTGGTATGATGACCAGCCTGGAAGTGGTTTTTTGGTGGTTTCCACTAGGTGAATACCTGGCTTGTACCCAGATCCTGCCTCAATTACAAGAATCGCAAATATATCACAGGCATTCTCTCACTTTTACACGAGTTAACACTAGACTCAGGTAGATGGGCTTCATAGGCTTTACAGTCATCTCAGTCAATACAAAACCTCTGTTCTGTGAGATCCTTTCCCTCAGCAATCAGAAAGAATACCAAGCAATAACCTTCAAGTCCACAACTGATGAGGTATAAGATTTAAAAATAACTTTAAGATCTAAACGTGGATAAGAGAATTGTACGAATGCATACCTTTTGAAGGTGGCTACACTGGAGGACGAAATGGTAGTTTTGATTTTTTTTTTTTTTTTAAACAAAGTTTTTGCAGATGCAGCATCAGCTTCATTCAGCAACCCTCACAAGGAGCATTAAAATGTTCACAACTACTCGATTCAAACTTTTCGAGTTTCAGTGAAGGTGTGACAGAGACATAAGCAATAAAAGATTCAGGAGGAGGAGAAAGTGGCACTCACCTTCACGAACGACTGGCCTCTCCACTGGCTGGCTGGCGGCCTTGGTGGACGGTTTGCGAGTGGCTGCCGGTCAGGACAAGTGGGCGCGTTCGTGGGCGTAGCACGTGACACGGGGTGCGAGGTGTGAGGTGTGAGTGATGTCGTGGGTGGGCAGATGGGTGAAGGGCAGGGCAGAGTGAACGATTGAGGCGTGAGTGAGGTGGGATGTAGCAGGGAGGTGTGAGGACAAACATAAAACACACCGCACTGTCATCACATGCACCATTATTCGCAAGGCCGACCCTTCACTCCAGAAAGTATCACTCTTTTGCTATGGGCTGTGAAACCAGTCCAAATACTGACAAAATCATTGCTGCCATTAGCATATAGCAAAGTTTGCCCATTTATATATACATTGTAATGAACTTCAGTAGTAAAATCGTACGTGCCTGTCAAGTCGACAGCATTGTTGCGCAAAAATTAGACACTTAACGACCAGCTTCATCTAGTTTAGTAGGATACTATGCATGTGATACAAGAAAAAATAAAGTATAAGCTGACTAGAGAGTGTCTTAGAACTGTAAACAGCAACAATCTGAAATGGGAAGTTTCAGACTGTGACCTCGGCTTTCGAAGAGTGAGGAGGGGGTTGGGTGGGGGCAGAAGAAGATGTGGAAGAAGAAGAAGATGAAGAAGAAGACACAACAATTGGGGAGGGGGATATGGACGAGTAAGGGACACCATACAAACTAGCCCTCTTCGGTACCTACTACGTATTCTTGTTTTAACCTATTCAATTCACTGGAGACACGTGCTCTGGCAGAGAGAGAGAGAGAGAGAGAGAGAGAGAGAGAGAGAGAGAGAGAGAGAGAGAGAGAGCAAGAAAACAACCAAAGCTAAGGTGCTGATATGAAGTTTGTTAGACATACACCAAGACCAATGTAAAAGGATAAGGTAAAGAATGAAAGGAATAAAATACATGAGGCGTAAAACTCAGTATACAGGAAAAATTCTGCCACTCTAGATTAATATGGTACGGTCGTGTGAAATGGATGGAAGAAACCACAGTGGTTATAAAATTCCTTGTATTGACTATAAATGGGAAAAAAACATGTCGAACAGCAAAGAAGATGAATTGACACCGTTAACAAGGATGTGGTTGAAAGTAGTTTATCTTTGGTATGGAAACCAAAAGGGAGAGTCGGACATGGATATAAAAAGTTGGGAGGCTTGTCACTAGCACCCAGGAAACTGGAGCTGCAACCTGATGATGATGATGATGATGATGATGAAAATGCCTTCAAAAAATTAAACTGACAAAATTAATTTTTTGGGTTTGCTGGTAAATGTCTGCAGTTGTGTTATACACAGGAATCCCCATGCCACGGTGCAGCAGAACACTGCTAGAAGAACCAAAGCAGAATGGCACAGCCTACTGATAAAGTACAGCATCACGTGTTGGTTGATTTCCTGCATCTGAAGGGGGAAAAATGCAACAATTCGTATTGAGTTGACAGAAGTGGACGACAGCACTCTGCAGATGTATGACAAAGTGATGGAGGAAATGCTTCCAGTTTGCTCAAAAAGGTCTGAAGTGGCAGACCGTATCTCTGTAAATAACCAAGAATCACATTTAAGTAGCGGCCCAGGTGCACAAATAGCGGCCACAGTGGAAAAAGGTAAGGGGTCAGTTTTTACATTTTGAACACGACAAAGGCCACCACCAATTGTGTGACATTACAGCAGATGTCACAAGAAGATGCCTGAAGGGGAGTTTTTGCTCCACAATACCCCACACGATAGTTGTACACGTCGCTTCTTCAGGTCATCATAGTTTGCCTGATCTCCGTATTCTCCCGACAAGGCATCCAGCGAGTTCTCCTCATTTCTTCACAAGAAGAAAGCTCGGAGCAGCAGGCATTTCTAGATGGACGACAAAGTAAGTTCCCAAATGGCCAAAATGCAAACTTCCACAACTGAGGCCTCCACCACCGGGAAAAATGTCTCTCATTTAAGGTTGAATATGTAGTGGACTACACTGTCACCCTGTTTCATTGTTACAACTCTATTTTTTTTTAGGTGAAAATTAAAACTTTGCTTACCTCTTTGTACGAGTTTGAATTTAAAAGTCGTCGTAGCAACACACATTTTTGTTTGCCCACACACCTCATTCAGACTAACAAGCCTGTGTAATAACATTGTGCTCTAGCGTGAACAGTTAAACTGATGAATCACATTACATGTTTCACTACTGTGCTTTGCCACTGATGACAACACCAAATAGTCACGATACAGTCACATTATTTTGACCTGAAACAATTTCATAATGGTAAGACACCCTGCACATGTGTCAAATGTTTCCCTTATTCTGTACGTCACTGTAGCTCGTTTTGCACCTTGTGTTACATTCTGCTCCATAGGCAGAGTCACTATTTGCACAGCTACAGCAGCACCTTCTTGTTACATTCATTTCAATGACACAATACATTGGTGAAATGTAACTTACTTATTTGATAGACAACTGGCTGCAAAACAGAATGTTGTTGTAATGTCTTGTTTGTCTCTATGAAACCTACAAAAACATGCACTGTCACAACAACTTTTAAAGTTGTATAATTGAAGACCCTTTGCACTCACACAAATGGTGGAGACCTGGTACAATCATGATACGTCCTGACTGGTTTTCTTGCACACTTCAAAAGCAGAGGTCAAAATTGCAGACGTCCTTTTTCAGTCACGAATGTTAACTGTTATAACATATCTGTGTGCAGGAGAACAACTTTGCATAAGTATTATCATACCGATGGCCCCGAATTTTGAGTGACCCTTCACATTTTACGTATTATTTAAAGAATTTCCTTCACAAACCCAAGTGTCTTATAGACTTAGTTGCTTACACCATCTGACAACCATCTATCTTGTCTGAAGTGCAAAATTAATGCAGAGTTACAAACCCTGCACCCTGATTCAGATTCAGTCAAGCACATTACTGCTTATCAATAACAAATCCATGGTACAACAGCTCAGTTCCTGATTTAACCAGTAACTAAAACCCTTTGGTAATGTTTCAAACCAATTTCCCGAACAGCATATTTCTACACTCAAAACCATTGTGAACTGAACATAAGAAGTGTTAAAAACGTGAGAATGTCTGGAGATCTGGGTCTCTGCCTTGCTACTGTCAACAAAGGCTACAGCAGATTTAGTCCAAGGTATCTTTCACTGACAATGAATATATGTGTTTGCATGCAAGTAATGTGTGACACATACAGTCGTACTCTCCAAGACAGAAACTGGTACTGAGATAACTGCCAATTAACAATCTGTCTTTGTTATGCCAAGAACTTTTTGCAGCAATTATTGAATTAGCAGCATCATCAATAGCAGTATTAGCTGTGAAGAGGAAGATATGAACTTTAATTGACAGAATGTACAGTTGCAGGTGTGCACAATGTGATTGTGAGTGTGAGAATGAGTGTGTGCATGTAATTCTGAGGGCAACGATTAACAAGCACGAGGGCAAAGGAACCGTTACTTAAGTTTCAATACTTCACACTCACTAAACACAAGCTACAAAGCAAGTTAAATGCACAGTACTGCCAAAAATATCCAAATTACTGTATGTGGTTATTGCCCTAGCTATTTTTGCGCAAGAATTCTCACCAAAGCTTTTATAGCACCACAAACACATAAGGTAATAGAAGCACTGAAAAGCAAGTGAGTGTAGACCCATAAGTAAGGTGTCTTTGTTGACATACACACACAAAATAATACCAATGTCTATAACAAAATATAAAATGTAGCCCCTGTTTACCATTGTCATTCACAATGAGAGAACTGCAGTGGAAATATCTAACAATGTGGACACAGAAGAACTGTTACAAACATAATAATTTACATACATAATTTAAAGAATCTCTTAGACTGTGTTGTGCAGGGACCCTTCTCATAAACAAGGATGTACTGAAGTTGTACAGTTAGAAAAGGAAAGCTTAGATAGATATGCAGCAGTGACATGCCATTTGAAGACAGTACATCATGCTAAGGAATTTCTAAGGTACTTTGGTTCTTTCCACTGGAGGAGGGATATTAGATACATGAAGGACAGCATTTGTCATGCACACATGGCTACATGTAAAGACATACCACAATCCTGGCCCAGATAAACAGATACAGCAAAGCTGGTATGAACCGTATTCTGCAGTCAACAAGACATGAGAAACCTGAACACAACTTTTTGTGGTATTGTTTGTTGCAATCAATTGTCAATTTCTGTTTCATCCTACCCTGCTTGAACACAAATTGCAGTCTATACCCCTTAGAAAAATTTACATACATCCAATCTCACTCTCCTCTTCCTTTACCACACTACCAGCTCAAAGTTTGAGATTCATTCATCTTCTAAGTGTTGATCGATGTATTCTTAAGTTCATTATACTAGCAACAGCCACAGTACTACACATCTTCATAAACATTCTATGCCACCGAGAATATGCAACCTGGTGGAACAATACTGTAGTTCCAAGTTAAATACAGATAAGATACTATGCCAAAGAATACTAAGAGGAAACTACTGAAAAAAAATCTGTGATTTCACACCAACATATGGATTCAAGACCGACTAAAGTTATGGTCAGACATAGTTCAGACCTGAAACATGCAATCACCCAAGAATACACAGTACAGAAACACCCAGGATGGTAACTACTTGTGTAGAAGCTGTCAACAATAGCTTTCAACTGTTTTCAGACATGTAACATGTAATGTGGATTGTCACACATTAATCCTGCATATGGTAATAAGTTACTCACCACATATTTATTGGAGGGGGTGCGGAAAAGGAGAGCATTCTGCTCAATACCTTACTGATATTGAGAGTTGTAAAGAGCTAGGATAGATAAGCTCCAGTACCCTAAATAAATCTCTTCTTTAACGGCAGCCACAAGTGGTCTCAAGTGCACAGTGAAAATTATTTTGATCTGAAGATATAAGACAAGTGGGGAGAGGGCTTAAAAATTTGGACATCGATTTCTGCACAATGAGTTTGTGGAAACCAGTACCATGTACAAGCAAATAATTCATGAGTAGTTTTTTTTTGAGAACTTAAGGGCGAATAACTGTGATGTGTAAATTAATTTTAATAAGGTTAGTGCTGCTCCTGTAATACTATACATCTGTATACTATAAATCCTGTAATACTATAACAATGTTGCAACCTCAGTCTGTGACACATCAGTAGCACGTTAGAAGTAAAGTGCTAATCACATGTCAACTTGTTAATTATGGCTACAATGTCGCTCGCACACAGCTAAAGGAAAACTTTCATTTTGTAGCAAAAAAGTGAAGCATTTTCACATCAGAAAAAGGCTCTGCAGTTATGTAGATGAGAAGTAACAATACAGATGTGCAGTGACTAGTGAAATGTCCAAACTCAAAGAACTAGGCATCACCTGTTTCACAGCTAACCGGGGCTGGCTACGAAGATTTTTCAGTCGAAATGGATTAGACTTACAGATGAAAACTACAATCATCCAATGGCTTCCAGGTGATTACGAGGAAAAAGTAGTGAATTTTCATCACCACACGATATACTTATGCCCCAAACATTCCTATGTATTACCGCAAATTGGTGTCGCAGATCAAATTCCGGTCTATTTTGACATACCGCTTCACAACACCGTGAACAAGAAAGGGGAATCTGGTGCCACAAAATGAACTGATGGCAATGAGAAGCAAAGGCGCACAGTGATGATTTGTGCAACTGATAATGGGTGAAAGCTACCACCTTAAGTAGCATTTAAAAGGAGAGCTATTCCAAAAATATCAGTGAAAGGCATATAGGTAAAAGTGAACCTGAAAGGGTGAATGGACAATGGCAATACGGTTAGCTACATGACATGTTTGGCAATTTCGCCCTGGTGTGTTACTGAATTTACATGACACATTGGTCCTGAACAGCTTCCACGTGTATATACAACTGAGAAAGTGCAAGACAAGTTACATAAAGCAAAAACTGACTTGGTCATTATCCACGGAGACATACCCTCTGTCCTATAACCACTCAATGTGTGTATAAATTGGTCATTCAAAGCTGCACTTAAACAGTGAAATATGCAATGGATAGCCAATGAAAGCCCTAAGTTCACGAAGAGTTGAAAAATCAAGGAACCGGTTCTGTCCCAGATTTGTGAGTGGGTGAAATATGCATTGGACTCCATTCTCCTAACACTGGCAGAAAAATTCTTAAAAAAATGTATCACAAATTCACTGAACAGAACAGAGGATGAGACACTATGGGAAAATGGCGACAACAATTCTGCTAGTGATGACAATGGAAGTGATTATGAATAGAATCTGTATGTTAGAATTTTTTTTGTAAATAAAACACGAATTAAAGCCAATACTTCTTTCTTTCTTTCCCTCCCTCCCTTAAAATTAGGGTCTGTGGATTATTTGATGCCATGTATTAACCGCATATACAGGGTTATTACAAATGATTGAAGCGATTTCACAGCTCTACAATAACTTTATTATTTGAGATATTTTCACAATGCTTTGCACACACACATACAAAAACTCAAAAAGTTTTTTTAGGCATTCACAAATGTTCGATATGTGCCCCTTTAGTGATTCGGCAGACATCAAGCCGATAATCAAGTTCCTCCCACACTCGGCACAGCATGTCCCCATCAACGAGTTCAAAAGCATCGTTGATGCGAGCTCGCAATTCTGGCACGTTTCTTGGTAGAGGAGGTTTAAACACTGAATCTTTCACATAACCCCACAGAAAGAAATCGCATGGGGTTAAGTCGGGAGAGTGTGGAGACCATGACATGAATTGCTGATCATGATCTCCACCACGACCGATCCATCGGTTTTCCAATCTCCTGTTTAAGAAATGCCGAACATCATGATGGAAGTGCGGTGGAGCACCATCCTGTTGAAAGATGAAGTCGGCGCTGTCGGTCTCCAGTTGTGGCATGAGCCAGTTTTCCAGCATGTCCAGATACACGTGTCCTGTAACGTTTTTGTCGCAGAAGAAAAAGGGGCCGTAAACTGTAAACCATGAGATTGCACAAAACACGTTAACTTTTGGTGAATTGCAAATTTGCTGCACAAATGCGTGAGGATTCTCTACCGCCCAGATTCGCACATTGTGTCTGTTCACTTCACCATTAAGAAAAAATGTTGCTTCATCATTGAAAACAAGTTTCGCACTGAACGCATCCTCTCCCATGAGCTGTTGCAACCGCGCCGAAAATTCAAAGCGTTTGACTTTGTCATCGGGTGTCAGAGCTTGTAGCAATTGTAAACGGTAAGGCTTCTGCTTTAGCCTTTTCCGTAAGATTTTCCAAACCGTCGGCTGTGGTAGGTTTAGCTCCCTGCTTGCTTCATTCGTCGACTTCCGCGGGCTACGCGTGAAACTTGCCCGCACGCGTTCAACCGTTTCTTCGCTCACTGCAGGCCGACCCATTGATTTCCCCTTACAGAGGCATCCAGAAGCTTTAAACTGCGCATACCATCGCCGAATGGAGTTAGCAGTTGGTGGATCTTTGTTGAACTTCGTCCTGAAGTGTCGTTGCACTGTTATGACTGACTGATGTGAGTGCATTTCAAGCACGACATGCGCTTTCTCGGCTCCTGTCGCCATTTTGGCTCTCGAGCGCTCTGGCGGCAGAAACCTGAAGTGCGGCTTCAGCCAAACAAAACTTTATGAGTTTTTCTACGTATCTGTAGTGTGTCGTGACCATATGTCAATGAATGGAGCTACAGTGAATTTATGAAATCGCTTCAATCATTTGTAATAGCCCTGTATACGGTATTTCATCAAAATAAGGCTTAAGCTGACACTGAGATAACACTGAAAAATGTCAGGATAAACAACATATTTTAATATGCAAGGATCTATTTGGAACAACATTCATTTCCTCATTATGTTCCTTTTTTGCTCACTTTATTTCATGTGCACCTTACTTATGAGACAACACTCAATTTAAAACTCGCACTCATGAAGAACACTGATAAATTTTGGGATGAGAAAAAAATCAGGAAAGTGTAAATTATGTCTAATGAACTGTGTGCTACACTTTCCTCATCACAGTAGTCTTCTTGACTAATTACCTGTCACTTCAATTTGAAACCTAATTTCATTTGTTTCTGTATTCACAACACATGATACACCAACGGCTATGAGTCACTTTCCATCAAGTAGATAAACTGTTATAGGAAGATAAGTGGAATAAGATAGAATCATATGAATTTAGGAAAATTCAAGTTGGTTGACTAAAAGGGGATGCTACATAAATAGCATACAAAATAATAATAATAATAATAATAATTAATAAACCAGGAGATACATGATGGTAATAAAGAAGTGCAACAAATCTGGCAGAAATGCAACAAAAAGCAAACACTTCACCCATATAGAAGCAAAACAAAAATCACTAATAATTGGTGCAAGAAATCTTCAACAAAAAATAAATAAAATATGAAATACTTTCAAACAATAATTCACTATACAAAACATTAAGGTTCCTTCCTTAGAACAACAAATCAACTGAAATTCACATGTACATTGCAATACGCAATTAACTGTGTGTATAACATTTCTAGGAAAAGTTTAAGTTATCCGTATAGCCTGTTGTCGCATCCTTTGGCTTTATTTTCTTTTTCTGTCCTAAGAAACTGCAGAGAATAATCACATAGCAAAATATCCTAAGGTGACATGTCATTCTGCAGCACAATTAAACAGTAACAGAGGCAAAAGTTAGTACATCCTTTTCATAGGTCCATACTTACAATGTTAATCAACCTAAAACTTGATCACTTTGAAATTGACATGTTTCTGCGGTATGAACTTCCATCTCCAGACAGACACCATCAAAACAGACTGAACACCTTACCAGATAAAAGCACAAACTGACTCGTAAAAGAACAGTAACATTTTCAGATTAAGTTTTCGTTGTACAATACTACCATCCGCGTACTGCTGTATGCCACATTTTCCCTACACTGATACTACCAAGTTTAAATAACGCATTTTTGAAACTTCCTGGCAGATTAAAACTGTGAGCCAGACAGAGATTCTAACTTGGGACCTACGGCTTTTGCGGCAAGTGCTCTACTAACTGAGCTGCCGAAGCACAACTCGTGACCCATCCTCACAGCTGTACTTTACCAGTACCTCGTCTCCTACCTTCACAGAAGTTCTACTGCAAAACAAGCAGGACTAGCACTCCTGGAAGGAACGATGTTGCAAAAACATGGCTAAGCCACAGCCTGGGGGATGTTTCCAGGATGAATTTTTCACTCTGCAGTGGAGTGTGTACTGATATGAAACTTCCTGGCACATTAAAGCTATGTGCCAGACCGAGACTCCAACTTGGGACTTTTGCCTTTTATAGGCAGCTGCTCATTTCAATTGTGTTCGGATAGCACAGTCGATG